>NC_136610.1:2705613-2710613 GCF_933228915.1 Telmatherina bonti
CACAGCATGCATGCATTAATGTGGGCTTGCACACACACAAACACACACATACTTTTATAGAAACACTTCAGTAGCTTGAGCATGACCACCCTGAGGTTTGTTACGTGGAATATACGAGGAGCTGGTTCCAGGGAGAAGAGGTTGAAGGTGTTTAGCAGATTGAATGATCTACAGGCAGACATTGTCCTGCTACAGGAGACTCATTTATTAAAAACAACAGCTAACGTACTCTCTACAGTACAGTTCCCTCACGTGTACTCGGCCTGCTTCAACTCAAGACAAAGAGGAGTAGCCATTCTGATAAACAGGAAAATTCATTTTACTGCTAATAATATAATTTTAGACCCAGGTGGAAGATTCATAATAATGACATTATCTATCCTAAACATGAAGTTATGCATTGCAAATATTTATGGCCCAAACACTGATGACCCCTCCTTTTTTCATTCCTTCTTCTCCTTACTATATGATCACCTTGATAATACACTTATCATTGGGGGCGACCTCAACATGACCTTAAACTCTGGGATGGACAAGGGGGGCGGAGCAGGGAAACATAGGGTCTGGCAGTCAGCAAGAGTTGTTAAACAATATATGGAGGATTTTGGTCTTTGTGATGTCTGGCGCTCACAACACCTCACTGCTAGAGAGTACACTTACTTTTCATCTGTCCACCACTCATACTCCAGAATAGACTACTTCCTCACTAACAGCTCTATGATGAACAATATCTCAGAAACTAAAATCCATTCAATCACTATCAGTGATCACGCACCAGTATCATTTACCCTAATGAATAAGAAAACTAAACCATCTTATAGCAAATGGAGACTTAATACATCATTACTTAAAGATCCTGATTTTATCAGTTACTTCAAACGGGAGTGGTCTTTGTATATAGAAAACAATGACATACCAGGAACATCAGCATGTGTTCTTTGGGAGGCAGGAAAAGCAGTAATGAGAGGGAAAATAATTTCATTTTCATCACATGAGAAAAAGAAGGAGCGTTCAAAAATATCTGAACTAGAGCTTAAAATAAAATCACTAGAAGATGCCTACAAGGCTTCTCCAGAAGAGCAAGTGCTGAATCACATAAGAAAGGCTAAACTAGAGCTGAATGAAATAATTAACCAAAAAACCCAGTTTTTGCTACAAAGACTTCGCTTAGAGAATTTTGAACATAGCAACAAATCTGGAAGATTTCTCGCAAATCAATTAAAAGCAAACAAGGAGAAAACAACCATCTCCTCTGTTAAAGATTCAATAGGAAATATCCTCCATGACCTTGATGGAATAAATGACACGTTTAGGGATTTCTATAAAACATTATATTCCTCAGAAACAGATCCATCAGACAACAACATTGAGGAATTTCTCAGCTACCTCAATCTTCCAAAGTTACAACAGGATCAGGAAATGGTTTTGGACGCACCCATTTCAGTAGGGGAACTACATGAAGCTTTAAAACACATGCCCAGCAATAAAGCTCCAGGACCAGACGGTTTTCCAGTTGAATATTATAAAGAATTTTGGTCTATACTAGCACCCACTTTTTATAAAATGGTTTTAGAAATTAAGGAAAAAGGCCAAATATCTCAAAACATGAATTTGGCTAGTATTACAGTAATACTAAAACCAGGAAAAGACCCCAAACTCCCATCTAGTTATCGTCCAATATCACTAATGAACGTAGATCTTAAAATAATCAGTAAAGTGCTTGCTACAAGACTAGAAAAAATAACTCCACTTATCATACATCCTGATCAAACAGGATTTATCAAGGGACGACATTCCACCACTAATACGCGCAGACTAATAAATCTAATTGATTATGCCACCATACATAACCTGGAAACTACAATAATCTCTCTAGATGCTGAAAAAGCATTTGACAGGGTGAACTGGAAATTCTTATTTGCAACATTAAGAAAATTCGGGTTTGGCTCATCGTTTATCGACTGGATAAAGATACTGTATAGCAATCCAAATGCATGCGTCAGGACAAATGATCAAACTTCTCACAGCTTCAGATTGCAGAGAGGCACCAGACAAGGCTGTCCACTCTCCCCCTCACTTTTTGCAATCTTTATTGAACCCTTAGCAGCTAGCATTAGACAAAACAAAGACATTAAAGGCATTAACTGTAGAAATATGGAGCATAAGACCAGTCTTTATGCTGATGATGTATTACTTTTCCTTCAAAATTCACAATCATCCATCTGTCAGACAATCGCACTCATCAATAAATTCTCATCAATTTCTGAATATTCCATTAATTGGTCTAAAACCACCGTTCTACCCATCAACTGTTCCTTCCATAATACTCCTGACACTGCTTTACAGTCAGGAGATATTAGATACTTGGGAATAAACATCTCACCCAGACTGTCAGACCTTATAAAGCTAAATTATGTCCCTCTACTAAAAACAATTGAGGACGATCTCACACGGTGGAAATCTTTACCCATATCACTAATGGGAAGAGTTGCAACTATAAAAATGATGATTCTACCTAAAATCAATTATCTGTTTTCAATGATCCCCATTAAACCTCCCTCCACCTGGTTTAAATCACTGGACTCTAATGTTACTAGATTTCTCTGGAAAGACAAACCACCACGGATTAGTCTAAAAACACTCCAGAAGACTAAAGATAGCGGTGGCTTAGACTTGCCTAATTTCCAAAATTACTTTATAAGCAATAGACTACAATACATCTCTAAATGGCTTAAACCTAGCTATCTAGATGAACCATGGCTTAATATAGAAGAAGCTATGTGTGAGGATATGGCAATTTCAGACCTGCCATTTATCAGCACAGCTGTCAAACGCCAAAAATGCTTTAAAAGCATTAATATCAGCTCCTCACTAATGGCCTGGTGGGAATTTCTTAAACTAACCAAATCCTTGCTTATTCCATGCAAACTTACACCTATTTGGAACAATCCCGACATCCAGCAAAACCGGAAAATGATAAACTTCCCTCAGTGGAAGAATAAAGGAATAAAACAGTTAGAACATTTAATAGAAAATGGGAACTTTCTCCCTTTTGATACAATTACTTCACGATATGAAATCAGCAGCACAAAATTCTTAGAATACCACCAACTTAAATCTATTATAGGTAAGAAATACACCCCTGATCAATTAAACTTGCAGCTACCTATCAGGGCTGCAGAATTCTTAAATCTCAATGCCCCGAAACTGTTATCCAAAATATATAGATTACTATCAAAGCTAGACGATTCCATATGTCTCCCAACTTCTAAATGGGAAGCAGACTTATCCAGTAACTTTGACCAAAATGAATGGTCACAAATCTGTTCAAATACATTTACAATGACTAAGAATTCAAACATGCAACTAATACAATTTAAAATTCTGCATAGAACTCATTATACAGGACACAGGATGTTCAGGATGGGTCTGTCACAATCAAACATCTGTCCACACTGCACTGGCAACACAATTGACAGCTACTACCATGCTTTGTGGTCTTGCCCACCTGTCCAGGAATTCTGGTTTCAGGTATGTAAAGATCTGTCAAATTGCTTCAAATGTAACATCCCTACAAACCCCAAACTGGGCCTACTGGGTTACTTGGGTGAAATTAACATAGAATTTAATTCTGCAAACTTAATCCTCACCAGTTTATGTATCGCAAAGAAAACTATCCTTCTAAACTGGAAAAGCAAACAAAGTCTGTGTATCCAGCAGTTCAGAAATCTCTTATTAGATCACATCAGTGTCGAGATGATGTCTGCCTCCTCAAGAGATCAGTCGGCTGAACTTTATTCCCTCTGGTCCCCTGTGATCAGCTCCATCACTTAGTATGGGGGGAGAATGTGACCTTATTGCGCTCGGGGTTGGTGGCCGGTTGGGGTTCTCTGGGGGCTGTGGGTCTGTGGTGGGCTCCTGGGGGGGGGATTTTGACTGCTCCATTGCTGGAGTGGCTAGGTTTCTAGCCCTACTGTGGACCTGGATGGGCCAGCGGCTGGAGTTGCCGCGCAGCGGCGGGGCGAGGTCGCTGGCGGGGGATGGGTTGGCGGGCGTGACTCCGTAACGGGCGCCTGTGCCGCCGTGGGGTGGGCTGGGCGGGGTCCCGGGCTCCGGTGCCCGGGGTTGTCCCCTGTCTCTTGGGGGTGGGGGGTCGGCTTGTGCCGGGGGGGGGCTGGGCTGACCTGGACCTGCCGCTGCGGCGGCGGGCAGGTACATGCTCTGGTGCCTGGTTGCGACCCTGGGACTTGTTGAGTGGGGGGTGTTTGATAGTGTGGATGGGATGTGAGTGTGTATGGAGGGATGTGTGTAGGGGGTGTGCGTTGAGGACTGGTGGCGGTACATAGGTATGTGGATGTGTGTGGGTGGGGAAGTGTGATGATGCGTGTGTGGGGGGGGTGTCGTGGTGTCTGTGGGGGGGGTAGTGCCGTGTGTGTAGGGGAGTGGGGTGATGCGTGTATGTGGGGAGTGGCGGTGGTGCATGTATACGGGTGTGTGTATGGGGGGGGAGGAGGGGGGAGGGGGGGCGTGCTGTCTGTGTGTGTGTGGGGGGGGCAGGGGTGTATGTATGGGGGAGTGGGTGGTGCATGTGTGTGGTAGGTTGGTGGATAAGTGTAGATATGATGGATGGGAGTGGGGGAGATTTGGATGTGACGTGGGGGTCAGGAGGATGGTTTTAAGGGTGGGCTGAACGGGTGGCTGGGTGGACCTGAATGTGTCCGGAAGTGTGTGTGTGTGTGTGTGGCTGTAGGTTTGTGCTGAGACAGTGTGAGGTGCCGATGTGTGGACAAGGTGGGGACTTCATGTCCCCAGGTGGGGGTGTCCTCTGTGAGTGAGGGGGCGGTGGACAATCGGTCTGGGATTCCCCTTCTGCCGCCCCGCCTCCTCTTTGTCCTCGTGCCCCCCTTCTGCATGTGGTGAGTTGGTCCCCTCTTGGGTCGGTGATGACTCTCTGGTTAGAGTCGCCGAAGGCTCTGGTTACGGGGATGGCTGTCCCCGGC
>NC_136610.1:2715613-2985613 GCF_933228915.1 Telmatherina bonti
GTAGTACTACTAACAGACATGTCCTACAGTAGTACCAGTAACAAAAATGTACTGCAGTAGTACTACTAACAGTCATGTACTGCAGTAGTACTACTAACAGACATGTACTGCAGTAGTACTACTAACAGTCATGTACTGCAGTGGTACTACTAACAGACATGTACTGCAGTAGTACTACTAACAGACATGTACTGCAGTAGTACTACTAACAGACATGTACTACAGTAGTACCAGTAACAAACATGTACTACAGTAGTACTACTAACAGTCATGTACTGCAGTAGTACTACTAACAGACATGTACTGCAGTAGTACTACTAACAGTCATGTACTGCAGTAGTACTACTAACAGACATGTACTGCAGTAGTACTACTAACAGACATGTACTACAGTAGTACCAGTAACAAACATGTACTACAGTAGTACTACTAACAGTCATGTACTGCAGTAGTACTACTAACAGACATGTACTGCAGTAGTACTACTAACAGTCATGTACTGCAGTAGTACTACTAACAGACATGTACTGCAGTAGTACTACTAACAGACATGTACTGCAGTAGTACTACTAACAGACATGTACTGCAGTAGTACTACTAACAGACATGTACTACAGTAGTACTACTAACAGACATGCACTTCAGTAGTACTACTAACAGACTTGTACTACAGTAGTACTACTAAAAGACATGCACTTCAGTAGTACTACTAACATCCATGTACTGCAGTAGTACTACTAACAGTACTACAGTAGTACTACTAACATCCATGTACTGCAGTAGTACTACTAACAGTACTACAGTAGTACTACTAACAGACATGTACTGCAGTAGTACTACTAACAGACATGTACTACAGTAGTACTACTAACAGACATGTACTACAGTAGTACTACTAACAGACATGTACTGCAGTAGTACTACTAACAGACATGTACTGCAGTAGTACTACTAACAGACATGTACTACAGTAGTACTACTAACAGTAATTTACTACAGTAGTACTACTAACAGTACTACAGTAGTACTACTAACATCCATGTACTGCAGTAGTACTACTAACAGTACTACAGTAGTACTACTAACAGACATGTACTGCAGTAGTACTACTAACAGACATGTACTACAGTAGTACTACTAACAGACATGTACTGCAGTAGTACTACTGACATGTACTGCAGTAGTACTACTAACAGTACTACAGTAGTACTACTAACAGTAATTTACTACAGTAGTACTACCAACAGTACTACAGTAGTACTACTAACATCCATGTACTGCAGTAGTACTACTAACAGTACTACAGTAGTACTACTAACAGTAATTTACTACAGTAGTACTACTAACAGTCATGTACTACAGTAGTACTACTAACAGACATGTACTGCAGTAGTACTACTAACAGACATGTACTACAGTAGTACTACTAACAGACATGTACTACAGTAGTACTACTAACAGACATGTACTGCAGTAGTACTACTAACAGACATGTACTGCAGTAGTACTACTAACAGACATGTACTGCAGTAGTACTACTAACAGACATGCACTTCAGTAGTACTACTAACAGACATGTACTACAGTAGTACTACTAAAAGACATGCACTTCAGTAGTACTACTAACATCCATGTACTGCAGTAGTACTACTAACAGTACTACAGTAGTACTACTAACAGTAATTTACTACAGTAGTACTACTAACAGTACTACAGTAGTACTACTAACATCCATGTACTGCAGTAGTACTACTAACAGTACTACAGTAGTACTACTAACAGACATGTACTGCAGTAGTACTACTAACAGACATGTACTACAGTAGTACTACTAACAGACATGCACTTCAGTAGAACTACTAACATCCATGTACTGCAGTAGTACTACTAACAGTACTACAGTAGTACTACTAACATCCATGTACTGCAGTAGTACTACTAACAGTACTACAGTAGTACTACTAACAGTAATTTACTACAGTAGTACTACTAACAGACATGTACTGCAGTAGTACTACTGACATGTACTGCAGTAGTACTACTAACAGTACTACAGTAGTACTACTAACAGTAATTTACTACAGTAGTACTACTTACAGTAATTTACTACAGTAGTACTACTAACAGACATGTACTGCAGTAGTACTACTAACAGACATGTACTACAGTAGTACTACTAACAGACATGTACTGCAGTAGTACTACTAACAGACATGTACTACAGTAGTACTACTAACAGACATGTACTACAGTAGTACTACTAACAGTCATGCACTTCAGTAGTACTACTAACATCCATGTACTGCAGTAGTACTACTAACAGTACTACAGTAGTACTACTAACAGTAATTTACTACAGTAGTACTACTAACAGTACTACAGTAGTACTACTAACATCCATGTACTGCAGTAGTACTACTAACAGTACTACAGTAGTACTACTAACAGACATGTACTGCAGTAGTACTACTAACAGACATGTACTACAGTAGTACTACTAACAGACATGCACTTCAGTAGAACTACTAACATCCATGTACTGCAGTAGTACTACTAACAGTACTACAGTAGTACTACTAACATCCATGTACTGCAGTAGTACTACTAACAGTACTACAGTAGTACTACTAACAGTAATTTACTACAGTAGTACTACTAACAGACATGTACTGCAGTAGTACTACTGACATGTACTGCAGTAGTACTACTAACAGTACTACAGTAGTACTACTAACAGTAATTTACTACAGTAGTACAACCAACAGTACTACAGTAGTACTACTAACATCCATGTACTGCAGTAGTACTACTAACAGTACTACAGTAGTACTACTAACAGTAATTTACTACAGTAGTACTACTAACAGTCATGTACTACAGTAGTACTACTAACAGACATGTACTGCAGTAGTACTACTAACAGACATGTACTACAGTAGTACTACTAACAGACATGTACTACAGTAGTACTACTAACAGACATGTACTGCAGTAGTACTACTAACAGACATGTACTGCAGTAGTACTACTAACAGACATGTACTGCAGTAGTACTACTAACAGACATGCACTTCAGTAGTACTACTAACAGACATGTACTACAGTAGTACTACTAAAAGACATGCACTTCAGTAGTACTACTAACATCCATGTACTGCAGTAGTACTACTAACAGTACTACAGTAGTACTACTAACATCCATGTACTGCAGTAGTACTACTAACAGTACTACAGTAGTACTGCTAACAGTAATTTACTACAGTAGTACTACTAACAGACATGTACTGCAGTAGTACTACTAGCAGACATGTACTGCAGTAGTACTACTAACAGACATGTACTACAGTAGTACTACTAACAGACATGCACTTCAGTAGTACTACTAACAGACTTGTACTACAGTAGTACTACTAAAAGACATGCACTTCAGTAGTACTACTAACATCCATGTACTGCAGTAGTACTACTAACAGTACTACAGTAGTACTACTAACATCCAAATACTGCAGTAGTACTACTAACAGTACTACAGTAGTACTACTAACAGTAATTTACTACAGTAGTACTACTAACAGACATGTACTGCAGTAGTACTACTAACAAACATGTACTACAGTAGTACTACTAACAGTCATGTACCGCAGTAGTACTACTAACAGACATGCACTTCAGTAGTACTACTAACATCCATGTACTGCAGTAGTACTACTAACAGTACTACAGTAGTACTACTAACATCCATGTACTGCAGTAGTACTACTAACAGTACTACAGTAGTACTACTAACAGTAATTTACTACAGTAGTACTACTAACAGACATGTACTGCAGTAGTACTACTAACAGACATGCACTACAGTAGTACTACTAACAGACATGTACTACAGTAGTACTACTAACAGACATGCACTTCAGTAGTACTACTAACAGACATGTACTGCAGTAGTACTACTAAAAGACATGTACTGCAGTAGTACTACTAACAGACATGTACTGCAGTAGTACCACTAACAGACATGTACTTCAGTAGTACTACTAACAGTCATGTACTACAGTAGTACTACTAACAGACATGTACTGAAGTAGTACTACTAACAGACATGTATTTCAGTAGTACTACTAACAGACATGTACTGCAGTAGTACTACTAACAGACATGTACTGCAGTAGTACTACTAACAGTCATGTACTGCAGTAGTACTACTAACAGACATGTATTTCAGTAGTACTACTAACAGACATGTACTGCAGTAGTACTACTAACAGACATGTACTGCAGTAGTACTACTAACAGTCATGTACTGCAGTAGTACTACTATCAGACATGTACTGCAGTAGTACTACTAACAGTCATGTACTGCAGTAGTACTACTAACAGACATGTACTGCAGTAGTACTACTAACAGACATGTACTGCAGTAGTACTACTAACAGACATGTACTACAGTAGTACCAGTAACAAACATGTACTACAGTAGTACTACTAACAGTCATGTACTGCAGTAGTACTACTAACAAACATGTACTACAGTAGTACTACTAACAGACATGTACTGCAGTAGTACTACTAACAGACATGTCCTACAGTAGTACCAGTAACAAAAATGTACTGCAGTAGTACTACTAACAGTCATGTACTGCAGTAGTACTACTAACAGACATGTACTGCAGTAGTACTACTAACAGTCATGTACTGCAGTGGTACTACTAACAGACATGTACTGCAGTAGTACTACTAACAGACATGTACTGCAGTAGTACTACTAACAGACATGTACTACAGTAGTACCAGTAACAAACATGTACTACAGTAGTACTACTAACAGTCATGTACTGCAGTAGTACTACTAACAGACATGTACTGCAGTAGTACTACTAACAGTCATGTACTGCAGTAGTACTACTAACAGACATGTACTGCAGTAGTACTACTAACAGACATGTACTACAGTAGTACCAGTAACAAACATGTACTACAGTAGTACTACTAACAGTCATGTACTGCAGTAGTACTACTAACAGACATGTACTGCAGTAGTACTACTAACAGTCATGTACTGCAGTAGTACTACTAACAGACATGTACTGCAGTAGTACTACTAACAGACATGTACTGCAGTAGTACTACTAACAGACATGTACTGCAGTAGTACTACTAACAGACATGTACTACAGTAGTACTACTAACAGACATGCACTTCAGTAGTACTACTAACAGACTTGTACTACAGTAGTACTACTAAAAGACATGCACTTCAGTAGTACTACTAACATCCATGTACTGCAGTAGTACTACTAACAGTACTACAGTAGTACTACTAACATCCAAATACTGCAGTAGTACTACTAACAGTACTACAGTAGTACTACTTACAGTAATTTACTACAGTAGTACTACTAACAGACATGTACTGCAGTAGTACTACTAACAAACATGTACTACAGTAGTACTACTAACAGTCATGTACCGCAGTAGTACTACTAACAGACATGCACTTCAGTAGTACTACTAACATCCATGTACTGCAGTAGTACTACTAACAGTACTACAGTAGTACTACTAACATCCATGTACTGCAGTAGTACTACTAACAGTACTACAGTAGTACTACTAACAGTAATTTACTACAGTAGTACTACTAACAGACATGTACTGCAGTAGTACTACTAACAGACATGCACTACAGTAGTACTACTAACAGACATGTACTACAGTAGTACTACTAACAGACATGCACTTCAGTAGTACTACTAACAGACATGTACTTCAGTAGTACTACTAACAGTCATGTACTACAGTAGTACTACTAACAGACATGTACTGAAGTAGTACTACTAACAGACATGTATTTCAGTAGTACTACTAACAGACATGTACTGCAGTAGTACTACTAACAGACATGTACTGCAGTAGTACTACTAACAGTCATGTACTGCAGTAGTACTACTAACAGACATGTATTTCAGTAGTACTACTAACAGACATGTACTGCAGTAGTACTACTAACAGACATGTACTGCAGTAGTACTACTAACAGTCATGTACTGCAGTAGTACTACTAACAGACATGTACTGCAGTAGTACTACTAACAGTCATGTACTGCAGTAGTACTACTAACAGACATGTACTGCAGTAGTACTACTAACAGACATGTACTGCAGTAGTACTACTAACAGACATGTACTACAGTAGTACCAGTAACAAACATGTACTACAGTAGTACTACTAACAGTCATGTACTGCAGTAGTACTACTAACAAACATGTACTACAGTAGTACTACTAACAGACATGTACTGCAGTAGTACTACTAACAGACATGTCCTACAGTAGTACCAGTAACAAACATGTACTGCAGTAGTACTACTAACAGTCATGTACTGCAGTAGTACTACTAACAGACATGTACTGCAGTAGTACTACTAACAGTCATGTACTGCAGTAGTACTACTAACAGACATGTACTGCAGTAGTACTACTAACAGACATGTACTGCAGTAGTACTACTAACAGACATGTACTACAGTAGTACCAGTAACAAACATGTACTACAGTAGTACTACTAACAGTCATGTACTGCAGTAGTACTACTAACAGACATGTACTGCAGTAGTACTACTAACAGTCATGTACTGCAGTAGTACTACTAACAGACATGTACTGCAGTAGTACTACTAACAGACATGTACTACAGTAGTACCAGTAACAAACATGTACTACAGTAGTACTACTAACAGTCATGTACTGCAGTAGTACTACTAACAGACATGTACTGCAGTAGTACTACTAACAGTCATGTACTGCAGTAGTACTACTAACAGACATGTACTGCAGTAGTACTACTAACAGACATGTACTGCAGTAGTACTACTAACAGACATGTACTGCAGTAGTACTACTAACAGACATGTACTACAGTAGTACTACTAACAGACATGCACTTCAGTAGTACTACTAACAGACTTGTACTACAGTAGTACTACTAAAAGACATGCACTTCAGTAGTACTACTAACATCCATGTACTGCAGTAGTACTACTAACAGTACTACAGTAGTACTACTAACATCCAAATACTGCAGTAGTACTACTAACAGTACTACAGTAGTACTACTAACAGTAATTTACTACAGTAGTACTACTAACAGACATGTACTGCAGTAGTACTACTAACAAACATGTACTACAGTAGTACTACTAACAGTCATGTACCGCAGTAGTACTACTAACAGACATGCACTTCAGTAGTACTACTAACATCCATGTACTGCAGTAGTACTACTAACAGTACTACAGTAGTACTACTAACATCCATGTACTGCAGTAGTACTACTAACAGTACTACAGTAGTACTACTAACAGTAATTTACTACAGTAGTACTACTAACAGACATGTACTGCAGTAGTACTACTAAAAGACATGTACTGCAGTAGTACTACTAACAGACATGTACTGCAGTAGTACTACTAACAGACATGTACTTCAGTAGTACTACTAACAGTCATGTACTACAGTAGTACTACTAACAGACATGTACTGAAGTAGTACTACTAACAGACATGTATTTCAGTAGTACTACTAACAGACATGTACTGCAGTAGTACTACTAACAGACATGTACTGCAGTAGTACTACTAACAGTCATGTACTGCAGTAGTACTACTAACAGACATGTATTTCAGTAGTACTACTAACAGACATGTACTGCAGTAGTACTACTAACAGACATGTACTGCAGTAGTACTACTAACAGTCATGTACTGCAGTAGTACTACTAACAGACATGTACTTCAGTAGTACTACTAACAGTCATGTACTGCAGTAGTACTACTAACAGACATGTACTGCAGTAGTACTACTAACAGACATGTACTACAGTAGTACCAGTAACAAACATGTACTACAGTAGTACTACTAACAGTCATATACTGCAGTAGTACTACTAACAAACATGTACTACAGTAGTACTACTAACAGACATGTACTGCAGTAGTACTACTAACAGACATGTCCTACAGTAGTACCAGTAACAAACATGTACTGCAGTAGTACTACTAACAGTCATGTACTGCAGTAGTACTACTAACAGACATGTACTGCAGTAGTACTACTAACAGTCATGTACTGCAGTAGTACTACTAACAGACATGTACTGCAGTAGTACTACTAACAGACATGTACTGCAGTAGTACTACTAACAGACATGTACTACAGTAGTACCAGTAACAAACATGTACTACAGTAGTACTACTAACAGTCATGTACTGCAGTAGTACTACTAACAGACATGTACTGCAGTAGTACTACTAACAGTCATGTACTGCAGTAGTACTACTAACAGACATGTACTGCAGTAGTACTACTAACAGTCATGTACTGCAGAAGTACTACTAACAGACATGTACTGCAGTAGTGCTACTAACAGACATGTACTGCAGTAGTACTACTAACAGTCATGTACTGCAGTAGTACTACTAACAGACATGTACTGCAGTAGTACTACTAACAGTCATGTACTACAGTAGTACTACTAACAGTCATGTACTATAGTAGTACTACTAACAGACATGTACTACAGTAGTACTACGTACAGACATGTACTGCAGTAGTACTACTAACAAACATGTACTACAGTAGTACTACTAACAGTCATGTACTGCAGTAGTACTACTAACAGACATGTACTGCAGTAGTACTACTAACAGTCATGTACTGCAGTAGTACTACTAACAGACATGTACTGCAGTAGTACTACTAACAGACATGTACTACAGTAGTACCAGTAACAAACATGTACTACAGTAGTACTACTAACAGTCATGTACTGCAGTAGTACTACTAACAGACATGTACTGCAGTAGTACTACTAACAGACATGTACTGCAGTAGTACTACTAACAGACATGTACTGCAGTAGTACTACTAAAAGACATGAACTACAGTAGTACTACTAACAGTCATGTACTGCAGTAGTACTACTAACAGACATGTACTACAGTAGTACCAGTAACAAACATGTACTACAGTAGTACTACTAACAGTCATGTACTGCAGTAGTACTACTAACAGACATGTACTGCAGTAGTACTACTAACAGTCATGTACTGCAGTAGTACTACTAACAGACATGTACTGCAGTAGTACTACTAACAGACATGTACTACAGTAGTACCAGTAACAAACATGTACTACAGTAGTACTACTAACAGTCATGTACTGCAGTAGTACTACTAACAGACATGTACTGCAGTAGTACTACTAACAGTCATGTACTGCAGTAGTACTACTAACAGACATGTACTGCAGTAGTACTACTAACAGACATGTACTGCAGTAGTACTACTAACAGACATGTACTGCAGTAGTACTACTAACAGACATGTACTACAGTAGTACTACTAACAGACATGCACTTCAGTAGTACTACTAACAGACTTGTACTACAGTAGTACTACTAAAAGACATGCACTTCAGTAGTACTACTAACATCCATGTACTGCAGTAGTACTACTAACAGTACTACAGTAGTACTACTAACATCCAAATACTGCAGTAGTACTACTAACAGTACTACAGTAGTACTACTTACAGTAATTTACTACAGTAGTACTACTAACAGACATGTACTGCAGTAGTACTACTAACAAACATGTACTACAGTAGTACTACTAACAGTCATGTACCGCAGTAGTACTACTAACAGACATGCACTTCAGTAGTACTACTAACATCCATGTACTGCAGTAGTACTACTAACAGTACTACAGTAGTACTACTAACATCCATGTACTGCAGTAGTACTACTAACAGTACTACAGTAGTACTACTAACAGTAATTTACTACAGTAGTACTACTAACAGACATGTACTGCAGTAGTACTACTAACAGACATGCACTACAGTAGTACTACTAACAGACATGTACTACAGTAGTACTACTAACAGACATGCACTTCAGTAGTACTACTAACAGACATGTACTTCAGTAGTACTACTAACAGTCATGTACTACAGTAGTACTACTAACAGACATGTACTGAAGTAGTACTACTAACAGACATGTATTTCAGTAGTACTACTAACAGACATGTACTGCAGTAGTACTACTAACAGACATGTACTGCAGTAGTACTACTAACAGTCATGTACTGCAGTAGTACTACTAACAGACATGTATTTCAGTAGTACTACTAACAGACATGTACTGCAGTAGTACTACTAACAGACATGTACTGCAGTAGTACTACTAACAGTCATGTACTGCAGTAGTACTACTAACAGACATGTACTGCAGTAGTACTACTAACAGTCATGTACTGCAGTAGTACTACTAACAGACATGTACTGCAGTAGTACTACTAACAGACATGTACTGCAGTAGTACTACTAACAGACATGTACTACAGTAGTACCAGTAACAAACATGTACTACAGTAGTACTACTAACAGTCATGTACTGCAGTAGTACTACTAACAAACATGTACTACAGTAGTACTACTAACAGACATGTACTGCAGTAGTACTACTAACAGACATGTCCTACAGTAGTACCAGTAACAAACATGTACTGCAGTAGTACTACTAACAGTCATGTACTGCAGTAGTACTACTAACAGACATGTACTGCAGTAGTACTACTAACAGTCATGTACTGCAGTAGTACTACTAACAGACATGTACTGCAGTAGTACTACTAACAGACATGTACTGCAGTAGTACTACTAACAGACATGTACTACAGTAGTACCAGTAACAAACATGTACTACAGTAGTACTACTAACAGTCATGTACTGCAGTAGTACTACTAACAGACATGTACTGCAGTAGTACTACTAACAGTCATGTACTGCAGTAGTACTACTAACAGACATGTACTGCAGTAGTACTACTAACAGACATGTACTACAGTAGTACCAGTAACAAACATGTACTACAGTAGTACTACTAACAGTCATGTACTGCAGTAGTACTACTAACAGACATGTACTGCAGTAGTACTACTAACAGTCATGTACTGCAGTAGTACTACTAACAGACATGTACTGCAGTAGTACTACTAACAGACATGTACTGCAGTAGTACTACTAACAGACATGTACTGCAGTAGTACTACTAACAGACATGTACTACAGTAGTACTACTAACAGACATGCACTTCAGTAGTACTACTAACAGACTTGTACTACAGTAGTACTACTAAAAGACATGCACTTCAGTAGTACTACTAACATCCATGTACTGCAGTAGTACTACTAACAGTACTACAGTAGTACTACTAACATCCAAATACTGCAGTAGTACTACTAACAGTACTACAGTAGTACTACTAACAGTAATTTACTACAGTAGTACTACTAACAGACATGTACTGCAGTAGTACTACTAACAAACATGTACTACAGTAGTACTACTAACAGTCATGTACCGCAGTAGTACTACTAACAGACATGCACTTCAGTAGTACTACTAACATCCATGTACTGCAGTAGTACTACTAACAGTACTACAGTAGTACTACTAACATCCATGTACTGCAGTAGTACTACTAACAGTACTACAGTAGTACTACTAACAGTAATTTACTACAGTAGTACTACTAACAGACATGTACTGCAGTAGTACTACTAACAGACATGTACTGCAGTAGTACTACTAACATGTACTACAGTAGTACTACTAACAGTCATGTACTGCAGTAGTACTACTAACAGACATGTACTGCAGTAGTACTACTAACAGTCATGTACTGCAGTAGTACTACTAACAGACATGTACTGCAGTAGTACTACTAACAGACATGTACTACAGTAGTACCAGTAAAAACCATGTACTACAGTAGTACTACTAACAGTCATGTACTGCAGTAGTGCTACTAACAGACATGTACTGCAGTAGTACTACTAACAGACATGTACTGCAGTAGTACTACTAAAAGACATGAACTACAGTAGTACCAGTAACAAACATGTACTACAGTAGTACTACTAACAGTCATGTACTACAGTAGTACTACTAACAGACATGTACTGCAGTAGTACCACTAACAGACATGTACTACAGTAGTACCAGTAACAAACATGTACTACAGTAGTACTACTAACAGTCATGTACTGCAGTAGTACTACTAACAGACATGTACTGCAGTAGTACTACTAACAGACATGTACTGCAGTAGTACTACTAACAGACATGTACTACAGTAGTACCAGTAACAAACATGTACTACAGTAGTACTACTAACAGTCATGTACTGCAGTAGTACTACTAATAAACATGTACTACAGTAGTACTACTAACAGTCATGTACTGCAGTAGTACTACTAACAGACATGTACTGCAGTAGTACTACTAACAGACATGTACTGCAGTAGTACTACTAACAGACATGTACTGCAGTAGTACCACTAACAAACATGTACTACAGTAGTACTACTAACAGACATGTACTGCAGTAGTACTACTAACAGACATGTATTTCAGTAGTACTACTAACAGACATGTACTGCAGTAGTACTACTAACAGACATGTACTGCAGTAGTACTACTAACAGTCATGTACTACAGTAGTACTACTAACAGTCATGTACTACAGTAGTACTACTAACAGACATGTACTACAGTAGTACTACGTACAGACATGTACTGCAGTAGTACTACTAACAGTCATGTACTGCAGTAGTACTACTAACAGTCATGTACTACAGTAGTACTACTAACAGTCATGTACTGCAGTAGTACTACTAACAGTCATGTACTGCAGTAGTACTACTAAAAGACATGTGCTACAGTAGTACCAGTAACAAACATGTACTGCAGTAGTACTACTAACGAACATGTACTACAGTAGTACTACTAACAGTCATGTACTGCAGTAGTACTACTAACAGACATGTACTGCAGTAGTACTACTAACAGTCATGTACTGCAGTAGTACTACTAACAGACATGTACTGCAGTAGTACTACTAACAGACATGTACTACAGTAGTACCAGTAACAAACATGTACTACAGTAGTACTACTAACAGTCATGTACTGCAGTAGTACTACTAACAGACATGTTAGTAGTACCAGTAACAAACATGTACCACAGTACATGTACTACAGTAGTACTACTAAGAGTCATGTACTGCAGTAGTACTACTAACAAACATGTACTGCAGTAGTACTACTAACAGACATGTACTGCAGTAGTACTACTAACAGACATGTGCTACAGTAGTACCAGTAACAAACATGTACTACAGTAGTACTACTAACAGTCATGTACTGCAGTAGTACTACTAACAGACATGTACTGCAGTAGTACTACTAACAGACATGTACTGCAGTAGTACTACTAACAGACATGTACTACAGTAGTACTACTAACAGACATGCACTTCAGTAGTACTACTAACAGACTTGTACTACAGTAGTACTACTAAAAGACATGCACTTCAGTAGTACTACTAACATCCATGTACTGCAGTAGTACTACTAACAGTACTACAGTAGTACTACTAACATCCAAATACTGCAGTAGTACTACTAACAGTACTACAGTAGTACTACTAACAGTAATTTACTACAGTAGTACTACTAACAGACATGTACTGCAGTAGTACTACTAACAAACATGTACTACAGTAGTACTACTAACAGTCATGTACCGCAGTAGTACTACTAACAGACATGCACTTCAGTAGTACTACTAACATCCATGTACTGCAGTAGTACTACTAACAGTACTACAGTAGTACTACTAACATCCATGTACTGCAGTAGTACTACTAACAGTACTACAGTAGTACTACTAACAGTAATTTACTACAGTAGTACTACTAACAGACATGTACTGCAGTAGTACTACTAACAGACATGCACTACAGTAGTACTACTAACAGACATGTACTACAGTAGTACTACTAACAGACATGCACTTCAGTAGTACTACTAACAGACATGTACTTCAGTAGTACTACTAACAGTCATGTACTACAGTAGTACTACTAACAGACATGTACTGAAGTAGTACTACTAACAGACATGTATTTCAGTAGTACTACTAACAGACATGTACTGCAGTAGTACTACTAACAGACATGTACTGCAGTAGTACTACTAACAGTCATGTACTGCAGTAGTACTACTAACAGACATGTATTTCAGTAGTACTACTAACAGACATGTACTGCAGTAGTACTACTAACAGACATGTACTGCAGTAGTACTACTAACAGTCATGTACTGCAGTAGTACTACTAACAGACATGTACTGCAGTAGTACTACTAACAGTCATGTACTGCAGTAGTACTACTAACAGACATGTACTGCAGTAGTACTACTAACAGACATGTACTACAGTAGTACCAGTAACAAACATGTACTACAGTAGTACTACTAACAGTCATGTACTGCAGTAGTACTACTAACAAACATGTACTACAGTAGTACTACTAACAGACATGTACTGCAGTAGTACTACTAATGGACATGTCCTACAGTAGTACCAGTAACAAACATGTACTGCAGTAGTACTACTAACAGTCATGTACTGCAGTAGTACTACTAACAGACATGTACTGCAGTAGTACTACTAACAGTCATGTACTGCAGTAGTACTACTAACAGACATGTACTGCAGTAGTACTACTAACAGACATGTACAGCAGTAGTACTACTAACAGACATGTACTACAGTAGTACCAGTAACAAACATGTACTACAGTAGTACTACTAACAGTCATGTACTGCAGTAGTACTACTAACAGACATGTACTGCAGTAGTACTACTAACAGTCATGTACTGCAGTAGTACTACTAACAGACATGTACTGCAGTAGTACTACTAACAGACATGTACTACAGTAGTACCAGTAACAAACATGTACTACAGTAGTACTACTAACAGTCATGTACTGCAGTAGTACTACTAACAGACATGTACTGCAGTAGTACTACTAACAGTCATGTACTGCAGTAGTACTACTAACAGACATGTACTGCAGTAGTACTACTAACAGACATGTACTGAGGTAGTACTACTAACAGACATGTACTGCAGTAGTACTACTAACAGACATGTACTACAGTAGTACTACTAACAGACATGCACTTCAGTAGTACTACTAACAGACTTGTACTACAGTAGTACTACTAAAAGACATGCACTTCAGTAGTACTACTAACATCCATGTACTGCAGTAGTACTACTAACAGTACTACAGTAGTACTACTAACATCCAAATACTGCAGTAGTACTACTAACAGTACTACAGTAGAACTACTAACAGTAATTTACTACAGTAGTACTACTAACAGACATGTACTGCAGTAGTACTACTAACAAACATGTACTACAGTAGTACTACTAACAGTCATGTACCGCAGTAGTACTACTAACAGACATGCACTTCAGTAGTACTACTAACATCCATGTACTGCAGTAGTACTACTAACAGTACTACAGTAGTACTACTAACATCCATGTACTGCAGTAGTACTACTAACAGTACTACAGTAGTACTACTAACAGTAATTTACTACAGTAGTACTACTAACAGACATGTACTGCAGTAGTACTACTAACAGACATGCACTACAGTAGTACCACTAACAGACATGTACTACAGTAGTACTACTAACAGACATGCACTTCAGTAGTACTACTAACAGACATGTACTGCAGTAGTACTACTAAAAGACATGTACTGCAGTAGTACTACTAACAGACATGTACTGCAGTAGTACTACTAACAGACATGTACTGCAGTAGTACTACTAACAGACATGTACTTCAGTAGTACTACTAACAGACATGTACTGAAGTAGTACTACTAACAGACATGTATTTCAGTAGTACTACTAACAGACATGTACTGCAGTAGTACTACTAACAGACATGTACTGCAGTAGTACTACTAACAGTCATGTACTGCAGTAGTACTACTAACAGACATGTATTTCAGTAGTACTACTAACAGACATGTACTGCAGTAGTACTACTAACAGACATGTACTGCAGTAGTACTACTAACAGTCATGTACTGCAGTAGTACTACTAACAGACATGTACTGCAGTAGTACTACTAACAGTCATGTACTGCAGTAGTACTACTAACAGACATGTACTGCAGTAGTACTACTAACAGACATGTACTACAGTAGTACCAGTAACAAACATGTACTACAGTAGTACTACTAACAGTCATATACTGCAGTAGTACTACTAACAAACATGTACTACAGTAGTACTACTAACAGACATGTACTGCAGTAGTACTACTAACAGACATGTACTACAGTAGTACCAGTAACAAACATGTACTACAGTAGTACTACTAACAGTCATGTACTGCAGTAGTACTACTAACAGACATGTACTGCAGTAGTACTACTAACAGACGTGTACTGCAGTAGTACTACTAACAGACATGTACTGCAGTAGTACTACTAAAAGACATGAACTACAGTAGTACTACTAACAGTCATGTACTGCAGTAGTACTACTAACAGACATGTACTACAGTAGTACCAGTAACAAACATGTACTACAGTAGTACTACTAACAGTCATGTACTGCAGTAGTACTACTAACAGACATGTACTGCAGTAGTACTACTAACAGACATGTACTACAGTAGTACTACTAACAGACATGTACTGCAGTAGTACTACTAACAGACATGTACTACAGTAGTACCAGTAACAAACATGTACTACAGTAGTACTACTAACAGTCATGTACTGCAGTAGTACTACTAACAGACATGTACTGCAGTAGTACTACTAACAGACATGTACTGCAGTAGTACTACTAACAGACATGTACTACAGTAGTACCAGTAACAAACATGTACTACAGTAGTACTACTAACAGTCATGTACTGCAGTAGTACTACTAATAAACATGTACTACAGTAGTACTACTAACAGTCATGTACTGCAGTAGTACTACTAACAGACATGTACTGCAGTAGTACTACTAACAGTCATGTACTGCAGTAGTACTACTAACAGACATGTACTGCAGTAGTACTACTAACAGACATGTACTGCAGTAGTACCACTAACAAACATGTACTACAGTAGTACTACTAACAGACATGTACTGCAGTAGTACTACTAACAGACATGTATTTCAGTAGTACTACTAACAGACATGTACTGCAGTAGTACTACTAACAGACATGTACTGCAGTAGTACTACTAACAGACATGTACTGCAGTAGTACCACTAACAAACATGTACTACAGTAGTACTACTAACAAACATGTACTGCAGTAGTACTACTAAAAGACATGTATTTCAGTAGTACTACTAACAGACATGTACTGCAGTAGTACTACTAACAGACATGTACTGCAGTAGTACTACTAACAGTCATGTACTACAGTAGTACTACTAACAGTCATGTACTGCAGTAGTACTACTAACAGACATGTACTACAGTAGTACTACGTACAGACATGTACTGCAGTAGTACTACTAACAGACATGTACTGCAGTAGTACTACTAACAGACATGTACTGCAGTAGTACTACTAACAGACATGTACTGCAGTAGTACTACTAAAAGACATGTGCTACAGTAGTACCAGTAACAAACATGTACTGCAGTAGTACTACTAACAAACATGTACTACAGTAGTACTACTAACAGTCATGTACTGCAGTAGTACTACTAACAGTCATGTACTGCAGTAGTACTACTAACAGACATGCACTTCAGTAGTACTACTAACAGACTTGTACTACAGTAGTACTACTAAAAGACATGCACTTCAGTAGTACTACTAACATCCATGTACTGCAGTAGTACTACTAACAGTCATGTACTGCAGTAGTACTACTAACAGACATGTACTGCAGTAGTACTACTAACAGACATGTACTGCAGTAGTACTACTAACAGACATGTATTTCAGTAGTACTACTAACAGACATGTACTGCAGTAGTACTACTAACAGACATGTACTGCAGTAGTACTACTAACAGTCATGTACTACAGTAGTACTACTAACAGTCATGTACTACAGTAGTACTACTAACAGACATGTACTACATTAGTACTACGTACAGACATGTACTGCAGTAGTACTACTAACAAACATGTACTACAGTAGTACTACTAACAGTCATGTACTGCAGTAGTACTACTAACAGACATGTACTGCAGTAGTACTACTAACAGTCATGTACTGCAGTAGTACTACTAACAGACATGTACTGCAGTAGTACTACTAACAGACATGTACTACAGTAGTACCAGTAACAACCATGTACTACAGTAGTACTACTAACAGTCATGTACTGCAGTAGTGCTACTAACAGACATGTACTGCAGTAGTACTACTAACAGACATGTACTGCAGTAGTACTACTAAAAGACATGAACTACAGTAGTACCAGTAACAAACATGTACTACAGTAGTACTACTAACAGTCATGTACTTCAGTAGTACTACTAACAGACATGTACTGCAGTAGTACCACTAACAGACATGTACTACAGTAGTACCAGTAACAAACATGTACTACAGTAGTACTACTAACAGTCATGTACTGCAGTAGTACTACTAACAGACATGTACTGCAGTAGTACTACTAACAGACATGTACTGCAGTAGTACTACTAACAGACATGTACTACAGTAGTACCAGTAACAAACATGTACTACAGTAGTACTACTAACAGTCATGTACTGCAGTAGTACTACTAATAAACATGTACTACAGTAGTACTACTAACAGTCATGTACTGCAGTAGTACTACTAACAGACATGTACTGCAGTAGTACTACTAACAGTCATGTACTGCAGTAGTACTACTAACAGACATGTACTGCAGTAGTACTACTAACAGACATGTACTTCAGTAGTACCACTAACAAACATGTACTACAGTAGTACTACTAACAGACATGTACTGCAGTAGTACTACTAACAGACATGTATTTCAGTAGTACTACTAACAGACATGTACTGCAGTAGTACTACTAACAGACATGTACTGCAGTAGTACTACTAACAGTCATTTACTACAGTAGTACTACTAACAGTCATGTACTACAGTAGTACTACTAACAGACATGTACTACAGTAGTACTACGTACAGACATGTACTGCAGTAGTACTACTAACAGACATGTACTGCAGTAGTACTACTAACAGTCATGTACTACAGTAGTACTACTAACAGTCATGTACTACAGTAGTACTACTAACAGTCATGTACTGCAGTAGTACTACTAACAGACATGTACTGCAGTAGTACTACTAAAAGACATGTGCTACAGTAGTACCAGTAACAAACATGTACTGCAGTAGTACTACTAACGAACATGTACTACAGTAGTACTACTAACAGTCATGTACTGCAGTAGTACTACTAACAGACATGTACTGCAGTAGTACTACTAACAGTCATGTACTGCAGTAGTACTACTAACAGACATGTACTGCAGTAGTACTACTAACAGAGATGTACTACAGTAGTACCAGTAACAAACATGTACTACAGTAGTACTACTAACAGTCATGTACTGCAGTAGTACTACTAACAGACATGTTAGTAGTACCAGTAACAAACATGTACTACAGTACATGTACTACAGTAGTACTACTAAGAGTCATGTACTGCAGTAGTACTACTAACAAACATGTACTGCAGTAGTACTACTAACAGACATGTACTGCAGTAGTACTACTAACAGACATGTGCTACAGTAGTACCAGTAACAAACATGTACTACAGTAGTACTACTAACAGTCATGTACTGCAGTAGTACTACTAACAGACATGTACTGCAGTAGTACTACTAACAGACATGTACTGCAGTAGTACTACTAACAGACATGTACTACAGTAGTACCAGTAACAAACATGTACTACAGTAGTACTACTAACAGTCATGTACTGCAGTAGTACTACTAACAGTCATGTACTGCAGTAGTACTACTAACAGTCATGTACTGCAGTAGTACTACTAACAGACATGTACTGCAGTAGTACTACTAACAAACATGTACTACAGTAGTACCAGTAACAAACATGTACTACAGTAGTACTACTAACAGTCATGTACTGCAGTAATACTACTAACAAACATGTACTGCAGTAGTACTACTAACAGACATGTACTGCAGTAGTGCTACTAACAGAAATGTACTGCAGTAGTACTACTAACAAACATGTACTGCAGTAGTACTACTAACAAACATGTACTACAGTAGTACTACTAACAGTCATGTACTGCAGTAGTACTACTAAAAGACATGTGCTACAGTAGTACCGGTAACAAACATGTACTGCAGTAGTACTACTAACAAACATGTACTACAATAGTACTACTAACAGTCATGTACTGCAGTAGTACTACTAACAGACATGTACTGCAGTAGTACTACTAACAGTCATGTACTGCAGTAGTACTACTAACAGACATGTACTGCAGTAGTACTACTAACAGTCATGTACTGCAGTAGTACTACTAACAGACATGTTAGTAGTACCAGTAACAAACATGTACTACAGTACATGTACTACAGTAGTACTACTGACAGTCATGTACTGCAGTAGTACTACTAACAAACATGTACTGCAGTAGTACTACTAACAGACATGTACTGCAGTAGTACTACTAACAGACATGTGCTACAGTAGTACCAGTAACAAACATGTACTACAGTAGTACTACTAACAGTCATGTACTGCAGTAGTACTACTAACAGACATGTACTGCAGTAGTACTACTAACAGACATGTACTGCAGTAGTACTACTAACAGACATGTACTACAGTAGTACCAGTAACAAACATGTACTACAGTAGTACTACTAACAGTCATGTACTGCAGTAGTACTACTAACAAACATGTACTACAGTAGTACTACTAACAGTCATGTACTGCAGTAGTACTACTAACAGACATGTACTGCAGTAGTACTACTAACAGACATGTACTGCAGTAGTACTACTAACAGACATGTACTGCAGTAGTACTACTAACAAACATGTACTACAGTAGTACTACTAACAGTCATGTACTGCAGTAGTACTACTAACAGACATGTACTGCAGTAGTACTACTAACAGACATGTACTGCAGTAGTACTACTAACAGACATGTACTGCAGTAGTACTACTAACAGACATGTACTGCAGTAGTACTACTAACAGTCATGTACTACAGTAGTACTACTAACAGTCATGTACTACAGTAGTACTACTAACATGTACTGCAGTAGTGCTACTAACAGACATGTACTGCAGTAGTACTACTAACAGACATGTACTACAGTAGTACTACTAACAGTCATGTACTGCAGTAGTATTACTAACAGACATGTACTGCAGTAGTACTACTAACAAACATGTACTACAGTAGTACTACTAACAGACATGTACTGCAGTAGTACTACTAACAGACATGTACTGCAGTAGTACTACTAACAGTCATGTACTACAGTAGTACTACTAACAGTCATGTACTGCAGTAGTACTACTAACAGACATGTACTGCAGTAGTACTACTAACAGACATGTACTACAGTAGTACCAGTTACAAACATGTACTACAGTAGTACTACTTACAGTCAAGTACTGCAGTAATACTACTAACAAACATGTACTGCAGTAGTACTACTAACAAACATGTACTGCAGTAGTACTACTAACAAACATGTACTACAGTAGTACTACTAACAGTCATGTACTGCAGTAGTACTACTAACAGACATGTACTGCAGTAGTACTACTAACAGACATGTACTGCAGTAGTACTACTAAAAGACATGAACTACAGTAGTACCAGTAACAAACATGTACTACAGTAGTACTACTAACAGTCATGTACTGCAGTAGTACTACTAGCAGACATGTACTGCAGTAGTACTACTAACAGACATGTACTACAGTAGTACCAGTAACAAACATGTACTACAGTAGTACCAGTAACAAACATGTACTACAGTAGTACTACTAACAGTCATGTACTGCAGTAGTACTACTAACAGACATGTACTTCAGTAGTACTACTAACAGACATGTACTGCAGTAGTACTACTAACAGACATGTACTGCAGTAGTACTACTAACAGACATTTACTGCAGTAGTACTACTAACAGACATGTACTGCAGTAGTACTACTAACAGTCATGTACTACAGTAGTATTACTAACAGTCATGTACTACAGTAGTACTACTAACAGACATGTACTGCAGTAGTACTACTAACAGACATGTACTGCAGTAGTACTAACAGACATGTACTGCAGTAGTACTACTAACAGACATGTACTGCAGTAGTACTACTAACAGTCATGTACTACAGTAGTACTACTAACAGTCATGTACTACAGTAGTACTACTAACATGTACTGCAGTAGTGCTACTAACAGACATGTACTGCAGTAGTACTACTAACAGACATGTACTACAGTAGTACTACTAACAGTCATGTACTGCAGTAGTATTACTAACAGACATGTACTGCAGTGGTACTACTAACAAACATGTACTACAGTAGTACTACTAACAGACATGTACTGCAGTAGTACTACTAACAGACATGTACTGCAGTAGTACTACTAACAGTCATGTACTACAGTAGTACTACTAACAGTCATGTACTGCAGTAGTACTACTAACAGACATGTACTGCAGTAGTACTACTAACAGACATGTACTACAGTAGTACCAGTTACAAACATGTACTACAGTAGTACTACTTACAGTCAAGTACTGCAGTAATACTACTAACAAACATGTACTGCAGTAGTACTACTAACAGACATGTACTGCAGTAGTACCAGTAACAAACATGTACTACAGTAGTACTACTAACAGTCATGTACTGCAGTAGTACTACTAACAGACATGTACTGCAGTAGTACTACTAACAAACATGTACTGCAGTAGTACTACTAACAAACATGTACTACAGTAGTACTACTAACAGTCATGTACTGCAGTAGTACTACTAACAGACATGTACTGCAGTAGTACTACTAACAGACATGTACTGCAGTAGTACTACTAAAAGACATGAACTACAGTAGTACCAGTAACAAACATGTACTACAGTAGTACTACTAACAGTCATGTACTGCAGTAGTACTACTAACAGACATGTACTGCAGTAGTACTACTAACAGACATGTACTACAGTAGTACCAGTAACAAATATGTACTACAGTAGTACCAGTAACAAACATGTACTACAGTAGTACTACTAACAGTCATGTACTGCAGTAGTACTACTAACAGACATGTACTTCAGTAGTACTACTAACAGACATGTACTGCAGTAGTACTACTAACAGACATGTACTGCAGTAGTACTACTAACAGACATTTACTGCAGTAGTACTACTAACAGACATGTACTGCAGTAGTACTACTAACAGTCATGTACTACAGTAGTATTACTAACAGTCATGTACTACAGTAGTACTACTAACAGACATGTACTGCAGTAGTACTACTAACAGACATGTACTGCAGTAGTACTACTAACAGTCATGTACTACAGTAGTACTGCTAACAGTCATGTACTACAGTAGTACTACTAACAGTCATGCACTTCAGTAGTACTACTAACAGACATGTACTGCAGTAGTACTACTAACAGACATGTACTGCAGTAGTACTACTAACAGACATGTACTACAGTAGTACCAGTAACAAACATGTACTACAGTAGTACTACTAAGTCATGTACTGCAGTAGTACTACTAACAAACATGTACTACAGTAGTACTACTAACAGTCATGTACTGCAGTAGTACTACTAACAGACATGTACTGCAGGAGTACTACTAACAGTCATGTACTAAAGTAGTACTACTAACAGTCATGTACTACAGTAGTACTACTAACAGACATGTACTGCAGTAGTACTACTAACAGACATGTACTGCAGTAGTACTACTAACAGACATGTACTGCAGTAGTACTACTAACAGTCATGTACTACAGTAGTACTACTAACAGTCATGTACTACAGTAGTACTACTAACAGTCATGCACTTCAGTAGTACTACTAACAGACATGTACTGCAGTAGTACTACTAAAAGACATGTACTGCAGTAGTACTACTAACAGACATGTACTACAGTAGTACCAGTAACAAACATGTACTACAGTAGTACTACTAACAGTCATGTACTGCAGTAGTACTACTAACAAACATGTACTACAGTAGTACTACTAACAGTCATGTACTGCAGTAGTACTACTAACAGACATGTACTGCAGTAGTACTACTAACAGTCATGTACTGCAGTAGTACTACTAACAGACATGTACTGCAGTAGTACTACTAACAGACATGTACTGCAGTAGTACTACTAACAAACATGTACTACAGTAGTACTACTAACAGTCATGTATTGCAGTAGTACTACTAAAAGACATGTACTGCAGTAGTACTACTAACAGTCATGTACTGCAGTAGTACTACTAACAGACATGTACTGCAGTAGTACTACTAACAGACATGTACTACAGTAGTACCAGTAACAAACATGTACTACAGTAGTACTACTAACAGTCATGTACTGCAGTAGTACTACTAACAGACATGTACTGCAGTAGTACTACTAACAGACATGTACTGCAGTAGTACTACTAAAAGACATGAACTACAGTAGTACCAGTAAGAAACATGTACTACAGTAGTACTACTAACAGTCATGTACTGCAGTAGTACTACTAAAAGACATGTGCTACAGTAGTACCAGTAACAAACATGTACTGCAGTAGTACTACTAACAAACATGTACTACAATAGTACTACTAACAGTCATGTACTGCAGTAGTACTACTAACAGACATGTACTGCAGTAGTACTACTAACAGTCATGTACTGCAGTAGTACTACTAACAGACATGTACTGCAGTAGTACTACAAACAGTCATGTACTGCAGTAGTACTACTAACAGACATGTTAGTAGTACCAGTAACAAACATGTACTACAGTACATGTACTACAGTAGTACTACTGACAGTCATGTACTGCAGTAGTACTACTAACAAACATGTACTGCAGTAGTACTACTAACAGACATGTACTGCAGTAGTACTACTAACAGACATGTGCTACAGTAGTACCAGTAACAAACATGTACTACAGTAGTACTACTAACAGTCATTTACTGCAGTAGTACTACTAACAGACATGTACTGCAGTAGTACTACTAACAGACATGTACTGCAGTAGTACTACTAACAGACATGTACTACAGTAGTACCAGTAACAAACATGTACTACAGTAGTACTACTAACAGTCACGTACTGCAGTAGTACTACTAACAAACATGTACTGCAGTAGTACTACTAACAGACATGTACTGCAGTAGTACTACTAACAGACATGTACTGCAGTAGTACTACTAACAAACATGTACTACAGTAGTACTACTAACAGTCATGTACTGCAGTAGTACTACTAACAGACATGTACTGCAGTAGTACTACTAACAGACATGTACTGCAGTAGTACTACTAACAGACATGTACTGCAGTAGTACTACTAACAGACATGTACTGCAGTAGTACTACTAACAGTCATGTACTACAGTAGTACTACTAACAGTCATGTACTACAGTAGTACTACTAACATGTACTGCAGTAGTGCTACTAACAGACATGTACTGCAGTAGTACTACTAACAGACATGTACTACAGTAGTACTACTAACAGTCATGTACTGCAGTAGTATTACTAACAGACATGTACTGCAGTAGTACTACTAACAAACATGTACTACAGTAGTACTACTAACAGACATGTACTGCAGTAGTACTACTAACAGACATGTACTGCAGTAGTACTACTAACAGTCATGTACTACAGTAGTACTACTAACAGTCATGTACTGCAGTAGTACTACTAACAGACATGTACTGCAGTAGTACTACTAACAGACATGTACTACAGTAGTACCAGTTACAAACATGTACTACAGTAGTACTACTTACAGTCAAGTACTGCAGTAATACTACTAACAAACATGTACTGCAGTAGTACTACTAACAGACATGTACTGCAGTAGTACCAGTAAAAAACATGTACTACAGTAGTACTACTAACAGTCATGTACTGCAGTAGTACTACTAACAGACATGTACTGCAGTAGTACTACTAACAAACATGTACTGCAGTAGTACTACTAACAAACATGTACTACAGTAGTACTACTAACAGTCATGTACTGCAGTAGTACTACTAACAGACATGTACTGCAGTAGTACTACTAACAGACATGTACTGCAGTAGTACTACTAAAAGACATGAACTACAGTAGTACCAGTAACAAACATGTACTACAGTAGTACTACTAACAGTCATGTACTGCAGTAGTACTACTAGCAGACATGTACTGCAGTAGTACTACTAACAGACATGTACTACAGTAGTACCAGTAACAAACATGTACTACAGTAGTACTACTAACAGTCATGTACTGCAGTAGTACTACTAACAAACATGTACTACAGTAGTACTACTAACAGTCATGTACTGCAGTAGTACTACTAACAGACATGTACTGCAGTAGTACTACTAACAGTCATGTACTGCAGTAGTACTACTAACAGACATGTACTGCAGTAGTACTACTAACAGACATGTACTGCAGTAGTACTACTAACAAACATGTACTACAGTAGTACTACTAACAGTCATGTATTGCAGTAGTACTACTAAAAGACATGTACTGCAGTAGTACTACTAACAGTCATGTACTGCAGTAGTACTACTAACAGACATGTACTGCAGTAGTACTACTAACAGACATGTACTACAGTAGTACCAGTTACAAACATGCACTACAGTAGTACTACTAACAGTCATGTACTGCAGTAGTACTACTAACAGACATGTACTGCAGTAGTACTACTAACAGACATGTACTGCAGTAGTACTACTAAAAGACATGAACTACAGTAGTACCAGTAAGAAACATGTACTACAGTAGTACTACTAACAGTCATGTACTGCAGTAGTACTACTAACAGACATGCACTGCAGTAGTACTACTAACAGACATGTACTACAGTAGTACCAGTAACAAACATGTACTACAGTAGTACTACTAACAGTCATGTACTGCAGTAGTACTACTAACAGACATGTACTGCAGTAGTACTACTAACAGTCATGTACTGCAGTAGTACTACTAACAGTCATGTACTGCAGTAGTACTACTAACAGACATGTACTACAGTAGTACTACTAACAGACATGTACTGCAGTAGTACTACTAACAGACATGTACTGCAGTAGTACTACTAACAGACATGTACTACAGTAGTACCAGTAACAAACATGTACTACAGTAGTACTACTAACAGTCATGTACTGCAGTAGTATTACTAACAGACATGTAGTGCAGTAGTACTACTAACAAACATATACTACAGTAGTACTACTAACAGTCATGTACTGCAGTAGTACTACTAACAGACATGTACTACAGTAGTACTACTAAAAGACATGAACTACAGTAGTACCAGTAACAAACATGTACTACAGTAGTACTACTAACAGTCATGTACTGCAGTAGTACTACTAACAGACATGTACTACAGTAGTACCAGTAACAAACATGTACTACAGTAGTACTACTAACAGTCATGTACTGCAGTTGTACTACAGTAGTACTACTAACAGTCATGTACTACAGTAGTACTACTAACAGACATGTACTGCAGTAGTACTACTAACAGACATGTACTGCAGTAGTACTACTAACAGACATGTACTGCAGTAGTACTACTAACAGACATGTACTGCAGTAGTACTACTAACAGACATGTACTGCAGTAGTACTACTAACAAACATGTACTACAGTAGTACTACTAACAGACATATACTGCAGTAGTACTACTAACGGACATGTACTACAGTAGTACCAGTAACAAACATGTACTACAGTAGTACTACTAACAGACATGTACTGCAGTAGTACTACTAACAGACATGTACTGCAGTAGTACTACTAACAGTCATGTACTGCAGTAGTACTACTAACAGACATGTACTGCAGTAGTACTACTTAACAGTCATTTATTACAGTAGTACTACTAAAAGACATGAACTACAGTAGTACTACTAACAGTCATGCACTTCAGTAGTACTACTAACAGACATGTACTACAGTAGTATTACTAACAGACATGTACTACAGTAGTACTACTAACAGTCATGTACTGCAGTAGTACTACTAACAGACATGTACTGCAGTAGTACTACTAACAGACATGTACTACAGTAGTACCAGTAACAAACATGTACTACAGTAGTACTACTAACAGTCATGTACTGCAGTAGTATTACTAACAGACATGTAGTGCAGTAGTACTACTAACAAACATATACTACAGTAGTACTACTAACAGTCATGTACTGCAGTAGTACTACTAACAGACATGTACTACAGTAGTACTACTAAAAGACATGAACTACAGTAGTACCAGTAACAAACATGTACTACAGTAGTACTACTAACAGTCATGTACTGCAGTAGTACTACTAACAGACATGTACTACAGTAGTACCAGTAACAAACATGTACTACAGTAGTACTACTAACAGTCATGTACTGCAGTTGTACTACAGTAGTACTACTAACAGTCATGTACTACAGTAGTACTACTAACAGACATGTACTGCAGTAGTACTACTAACAGACATGTACTGCAGTAGTACTACTAACAGTCATGTACTACAGTAGTACTACTAACAGTCATGCACTTCAGTAGTACTACTAACAGACATGTACTGCAGTAGTACTACTAACAGACATGTACTGCAGTAGTACTACTAACAGACATGTACTACAGTAGTACCAGTAACAAACATGTACTACAGTAGTACTACTAAGTCATGTACTGCAGTAGTACTACTAACAAACATGTACTACAGTAGTACTACTAACAGTCATGTACTGCAGTAGTACTACTAACAGACATGTACTGCAGGAGTACTACTAACAGTCATGTACTAAAGTAGTACTACTAACAGTCATGTACTACAGTAGTACTACTAACAGACATGTACTGCAGTAGTACTACTAACAGACATGTACTGCAGTTGTACTACAGTAGTACTACTAACAGTCATGTACTGCAGTAGTACTACTAACAGTCATGTACTGCAGTAGTACTACTAACAAACATGTACTACAGTAGTACTACTAACAGTCATGTACTGCAGTAGTACTACTAACAGACATGTACTGCAGTAGTACTACTAATAGACATGTACTACAGTAGTACTACTAACAGTCATGTACTGCAGTAGTACTACTAACAGACATGTACTGCAGTAGTACTACTAACAGACATGTACTACAGTAGTACTACTAAAAGACATGAACTACAGTAGTACCAGTAACAAACACGTACTACAGTAGTACTACTAACAGTCATGTACTGCAGTAGTACTACTAGCAGACATGTACTGCAGTAGTACTACTAACAGACATGTACTACAGTAGTACCAGTAACAAACATGTACTACAGTAGTACCAGTAACAAACATGTACTACAGTAGTACTACTAACAGTCATGTACTGCAGTAGTACTACTAACAGACATGTACTGCAGTAGTACTACTAACAGTAATTTACTACAGTAGGACTACTAACAGACATGTACTGCAGTAGTACTACTAACAGACAATTACTGCAGTAGTACTACTAACAGACATGTACTACAGTAGTACCAGTAACAAACATGTACTACAGTAGCACTACTAACAGTCATGTACTGCAGTTGTACTACAGTAGTACTACTAACAGTCATGTACTGCAGTAGTACTACTAACAGTCATGTACTGCAGTAGTACTACTAACAGACATGTACTACAGTAGTACTACTAACAGACATGTACTGCAGTAGTACTACTAGCAGACATGTACTGCAGTAGTACTACTAACAGACATGTACTGCAGTAGTACTACTAACAAACATGTACTACAGTAGTACTACTAACAGACATATACTGCAGTAGTACTACTAACGGACATGTACTACAGTAGTACCAGTAACAAACATGTACTACAGTAGTACTACTAACAGTCATGTACTGCAGTAGTACTACTAACAGACATGTACTGCAGTAGTACTACTAACAGTCATGTACTGCAGTAGTACTACTAACAGACATGTACTGCAGTAGTACTACTTAACAGTCATTTATTACAGTAGTACTACTAAAAGACATGAACTACAGTAGTACTATTAACAGTCATGCACTTCAGTAGTACTACTAACAGACATGTACTACAGTAGTATTACTAACAGACATGTACTACAGTAGTACTACTAACAGTCATGCACTTCAGTAGTACTACTAACAGACATGTACTACAGTAGTATTACTAACAGACATGTACTACAGTAGTACTACTAACAGTCATGTACTGCAGTATTACTACTAACAGACATGTACTGCAGTAGTACTACTAACAGACATGTACTACAGTAGTACCAGTAACAAACATGTACTACAGTAGTACTACTAAGTCATGTACTGCAGTAGTACTACTAACAGACATGTACTGCAGTAGTACTACTAACAAACATGTACTACAGTAGTACTACTAACAGTCATGTACTGCAGTAGTACTACTAACAGACATGTACTGCAGTAGTACTACTAACAGACATGTACTACAGTAGTACCAGTAACAAACATGTACTACAGTAGTACTACTAACAGTCATGTACTGCAGTAGTATTACTAACAGACATGTAGTGCAGTAGTACTACTAACAAACATGTACTACAGTAGTACTACTAACAGACATGTACTGCAGTAGTACTAACAGACATGTACTACAGTAGTACCTGTAACAAACATGTACTACAGTAGTACTACTAACAGTCATGTACTGCAGTAGTACTACTAACAAACATGTACTGCAGTAGTACTACTAACAGACATGTACTGCAGTAGTACTACTAACAGACATGTACTGCAGTAGTACTACTAACAGACATGTACTGCAGTAGTACTACTAAAAGACATGTACTGCAGTAGTACTACTAACAGTCATGTACTACAGTAGTACTACTAACAGTCATGTACTACAGTAGTACTACTAACAGTCATGCACTTCAGTAGTACTACTAACAGACATGTACTGCAGTAGTACTACTAACAGACATGTACTGCAGTAGTACTACTAACAGACATGTACTACAGTAGTACCAGTAACAAACATGTACTACAGTAGTACTACTAACAGACATGTACTGCAGTAGTACTACTAACAGACATGTACTGCAGTATTACTACTAACAGACATGTACTGCAGTAGTACTACTAACAGTCATGTACTGCAGTAGTACTACTAACAGACATGTACTGCAGTAGTACTACTAACAGACATGTACTACAGTAGTACTACTAAAAGACATGAACTACAGTAGTACCAGTAACAAACATGTACTACAGTAGTACTACTAACAGTCATGTACTGCAGTAGTACTACTAGCAGACATGTACTGCAGTAGTACTACTAACAGACATGTACTACAGTAGTACCAGTAACAAACATGTACTACAGTAGTACCAGTAACAAACATGTACTACAGTAGTACTACTAACAGTCATGTACTGCAGTAGTACTACTAACAGACATGTACTGCAGTAGTACTACTAACAGTAATTTACTACAGTAGGACTACTAACAGACATGTACTTCAGTAGTACTACTAACAGACATGTACTGCAGTAGTACTACTAACAGTAATTTACTACAGTAGTACTACTAACAGACATGTACTGCAGTAGTACTACTAACAGACAATTACTTCAGTAGTACTACTAACAGACATGTACTGCAGTAGTACTACTAACAGACATGTACTGCAGTAGTACTACTAACAGTCATGTACTACAGTAGTACTACAAACAGTCATGTACTACAGTAGTACTACTAACAGACATGTACTGCAGTAGTACTACTAACAGACATGTACTGCAGTAGTACTACTAAAAGACATGTACTGCAGTAGTACTACTAACAGTCATGTACTACAGTAGTACTACTAACAGTCATGTACTACAGTAGTACTACTAACAGTCATGCACTTCAGTAGTACTACTAACAGACATGTACTGCAGTAGTACTACTAACAGACATGTACTGCAGTAGTACTACTAACAGACATGTACTACAGTAGTACCAGTAACAAACATGTACTACAGTAGTACTACTAACAGACATGTACTGCAGTAGTACTACTAACAGACATGTACTGCAGTATTACTACTAACAGACATGTACTGCAGTAGTACTACTAACAGTCATGTACTGCAGTAGTACTACTAACAGACATGTACTACAGTAGTACCAGTAACAAACATGTACTACAGTAGCACTACTAACAGTCATGTACTGCAGTTGTACTACAGTAGTACAACTAACAGTCATGTACTGCAGTAGTACTACTAACAGTCATGTACTGCAGTAGTACTACTAACAGACATGTACTACAGTAGTACTACTAACAGACATGTACTGCAGTAGTACTACTAACAGTCATGTACTGCAGTAGTACTACTAACAGACATGTACTGCAGTAGTACTACTAACAAACATGTACTACAGTAGTACTACTAACAGACATATACTGCAGTAGTACTACTAACGGACATGTACTACAGTAGTACCAGTAACAAACATGTACTACAGTAGTACTACTAACAGTCATGTACTGCAGTAGTACTACTAACAGACATGTACTGCAGTAGTACTACTAACAGTCATGTACTGCAGTAGTACTACTAACAGACATGTACTGCAGTAGTACTACTTAACAGTCATTTATTACAGTAGTACTACTAAAAGACATGAACTACAGTAGTACTATTAACAGTCATGCACTTCAGTAGTACTACTAACAGACATGTACTACAGTAGTATTACTAACAGACATGTACTACAGTAGTACTACTAACAGTCATGTACTGCAGTAGTACTACTAACAGACATGTACTGCAGTAGTACTACTAACAGACATGTACTACAGTAGTACCAGTAACAAACATGTACTACAGTAGTACTACTAAGTCATGTACTGCAGTAGTACTACTAACAGACATGTACTGCAGTAGTACTACTAACAAACATGTACTACAGTAGTACTACTAACAGTCATGTACTGCAGTAGTACTACTAACAGACATGTACTGCAGTAGTACTACTAACAGACATGTACTACAGTAGTACCAGTAACAAACATGTACTACAGTAGTACCAGTAACAAACATGTACTACAGTAGTACTACTAACAGTCATGTACTGCAGTAGTACTACTAACAGACATGTACTGCAGTAGTACTACTAACAGACATGTACTACAGTAGTACCTGTAACAAACATGTACTACAGTAGTACTACTAACAGTCATGTACTGCAGTAGTACTACTAACAAACATGTACTGCAGTAGTACTACTAACAGACATGTACTGCAGTAGTACTACTAACAGACATGTGCTACAGTAGTACCAGTAACAAACATGTACTACAGTAGTACTACTAACAGTCATGTACTGCAGTAGTACTACTAACAGACATGTACTGCAGTAGTACTACTAACAAACATGTACTACAGTAGTACTACTAACAGTCATGTACTGCAGTAGTACTACTAACAGACATGTACTGCAGTAGTACTACTAACAGACATGTACTACAGTAGTACTACTAACAGTCATGTACTGCAGTAGTACTACTAACAGACATGTACTGCAGTAGTACTACTAACAGACATGTACTACAGTAGTACTACTAAAAGACATGAACTACAGTAGTACCAGTAACAAACATGTACTACAGTAGTACTACTAACAGTCATGTACTGCAGTAGTACTACTAGCAGACATGTACTGCAGTAGTACTACTAACAGTCATGTACTGCAGTAGTACTACTAACAGACATGTACTGCAGTAGTACTACTAACAGACATGTACTACAGTAGTACCAGCAACAAACATGTACTACAGTAGTACTACTAACAGTCATGTACTGCAGTAGTATTACTAACAGACATGTAGTGCAGTAGTACTACTAACAAACATGTACTACAGTAGTACTACTAACAGTCATGTACTGCAGTAGTACTACTAACAGACATGTACTGCAGTAGTACTACTAACAGACATGTACTACAGTAGTACCAGTAACAAACATGTACTACAGTAGTACTACTAACAGTCATGTACTGCAGTAGTACTACTAACAGACATGTACTGCAGTAGTACTAACAGACATGTACTACAGTAGTACCTGTAACAAACATGTACTACAGTAGTACTACTAACAGTCATGTACTGCAGTAGTACTACTAACAAACATGTACTGCAGTAGTACTACTAACAGACATGTACTGCAGTAGTACTACTAACAGACATGTGCTACAGTAGTACCAGTAACAAACATGTACTACAGTAGTACTACTAACAGTCATGTACTGCAGTAGTACTACTAACAGACATGTACTGCAGTAGTACTACTAACAAACATGTACTACAGTAGTACTACTAACAGTCATGTACTGCAGTAGTACTACTAACAGACATGTACTGCAGTAGTACTACTAACAGACATGTACTACAGTAGTACTACTAACAGTCATGTACTGCAGTAGTACTACTAACAGACATGTACTGCAGTAGTACTACTAACAGACATGTACTACAGTAGTACCAGTAACAAACATGTACTACAGTAGTACTACTAAGTCATGTACTGCAGTAGTACTACTAACAGACATGTACTGCAGTAGTACTACTAACAAACATGTACTACAGTAGTACTACTAACAGTCATGTACTGCAGTAGTACTACTAACAGACATGTACTGCAGTAGTACTACTAACAGACATGTACTACAGTAGTACCAGTAATAAACATGTACTACAGTAGTACTACTAACAGTCATGTACTGCAGTAGTATTACTAACAGACATGTAGTGCAGTAGTACTACTAACAAACATGTACTACAGTAGTACTACTAACAGTCATGTACTGCAGTAGTACTACTAACAGACATGTACTGCAGTAGTACTACTAACAGACATGTACTACAGTAGTACCAGTAACAAACATGTACTACAGTAGTACTACTAACAGTCATGTACTGCAGTAGTACTACTAACAGACATGTACTGCAGTAGTACTACTAACAGACATGTACTACAGTAGTACCTGTAACAAACATGTACTACAGTAGTACTACTAACAGTCATGTACTGCAGTAGTACTACTAACAAACATGTACTGCAGTAGTACTACTAACAGACATGTACTGCAGTAGTACTACTAACAGACATGTGCTACAGTAGTACCAGTAACAAACATGTACTACAGTAGTACTACTAACAGTCATGTACTGCAGTAGTACTACTAACAGACATGTACTGCAGTAGTACTACTAACAAACATGTACTACAGTAGTACTACTAACAGTCATGTACTGCAGTAGTACTACTAACAGACATGTACTGCAGTAGTACTACTAACAGACATGTACTACAGTAGTACTACTAACAGTCATGTACTGCAGTAGTACTACTAACAGACATGTACTGCAGTAGTACTACTAACAGACATGTACTACAGTAGTACTACTAAAAGACATGAACTACAGTAGTACCAGTAACAAACATGTACTACAGTAGTACTACTAACAGTCATGTACTGCAGTAGTACTACTAGCAGACATGTACTGCAGTAGTACTACTAACAGTCATGTACTGCAGTAGTACTACTAACAGACATGTACTGCAGTAGTACTACTAACAGACATGTACTACAGTAGTACCAGCAACAAACATGTACTACAGTAGTACTACTAACAGTCATGTACTGCAGTAGTATTACTAACAGACATGTAGTGCAGTAGTACTACTAACAAACATGTACTACAGTAGTACTACTAACAGTCATGTACTGCAGTAGTACTACTAACAGACATGTACTGCAGTAGTACTACTAACAGACATGTACTACAGTAGTACCAGTAACAAACATGTACTACAGTAGTACTACTAACAGTCATGTACTGCAGTAGTACTACTAACAGACATGTACTGCAGTAGTACTACTAACAGACATGTACTACAGTAGTACCTGTAACAAACATGTACTACAGTAGTACTACTAACAGTCATGTACTGCAGTAGTACTACTAACAAACATGTACTGCAGTAGTACTACTAACAGACATGTACTGCAGTAGTACTACTAACAGACATGTGCTACAGTAGTACCAGTAACAAACATGTACTACAGTAGTACTACTAACAGTCATGTACTGCAGTAGTACTACTAACAAACATGTACTACAGTAGTACTACTAACAGTCATGTACTGCAGTAGTACTACTAACAGACATGTACTGCAGTAGTACTACTAACAGACATGTACTACAGTAGTACTACTAACAGTCATGTACTGCAGTAGTACTACTAACAGACATGTACTGCAGTAGTACTACTAACAGACATGTACTACAGTAGTACTACTAAAAGACATGAACTGCAGTAGTACCAGTAACAAACATGTACTACAGTAGTACTACTAACAGTCATGTACTGCAGTAGTACTACTAGCAGACATGTACTGCAGTAGTACTACTAACAGACATGTACTACAGTAGTACCAGTAACAAACATGTACTACAGTAGTACCAGTAACAAACCTGTACTACAGTAGTACTACTAACAGTCATGTACTGCAGTAGTACTACTAACAGACATGTACTGCAGTAGTACTACTAACAGACATGTACTGCAGTAGTACTACTAACAGTAATTTACTACAGTAGGACTACTAACAGACATGTACTTCAGTAGTACTACTAACAGACATGTACTGCAGTAGTACTACTAACAGTAATTTACTACAGTAGTACTACTAACAGACAATTACTTCAGTAGTACTACTAACAGACATGTACTGCAGTAGTACTACTAACAGACATTTACTGCAGTAGTACTACTAACAGACATGTACTGCAGTAGTACTACTAACAGTCATGTACTACAGTAGTACTACAAACAGTCATGTACTACAGTAGTACTACTAACAGACATGTACTGCAGTAGTACTACTAACAGACATGTACTGCAGTAGTACTACTAACAGACATGTACTGCAGTAGTACTACTAACAGTCATGTACTACAGTAGTACTACTAACAGTCATGTACTACAGTAGTACTACTAACAGTCATGCACTTCAGTAGTACTACTAACAGACATGTACTGCAGTAGTACTACTAACAGACATGTACTGCAGTAGTACTACTAACAGACATGTACTACAGTAGTACCAGTAACAAACATGTACTACAGTAGTACGACTAACAGTCATGTACTGCAGTAGTACTACTAACAAACATGTACTACAGTAGTACTACTAACAGTCATGTACTGCAGTAGTACTACTAACAGACATGTACTGCAGTAGTACTACTAACAGTCATGTACTGCAGTAGTACTACTAACAGACATGTACTGCAGTAGTACTACTAACAGACATGTACTGCAGTAGTACTACTAACAAACATGTACTACAGTAGTACTACTAACAGTCATGTACTGCAGTAGTACTACTAACAGACTTGTACTGCAGTAGTACTACTAACAGTCATGTACTGCAGTAGTACTACTAACAGTCATGTACTGCAGTAGTACTACTAACGGACATGTACTGCAGTAGTACTACTAACAGACATGTACTACAGTAGTACCAGTAACAAACATGTACTACAGTAGTACTACTAACAGTCATGTACTGCAGTTGTACTACAGTAGTACTACTAACAGTCATGTACTGCAGTAGTACTACTAACAGTCATGTACTGCAGTAGTACTACTAACAGACATGTACTACAGTAGTACTACTAACAGACATGTACTGCAGTAGTACTACTAACAGACATGTACTGCAGTAGTACTACTAACAGACATGTACTGCAGTAGTACTACTAACAGTCATGTACTGCAGTAGTACTACTAACAGACATGTACTGCAGTAGTACTACTAACAAACATGTACTACAGTAGTACTACTAACAGACATGTACTGCAGTAGTACTACTAACGGACATGTACTACAGTAGTACCAGTAACAAACATGTACTACAGTAGTACTACTAACAGTCATGTACTGCAGTAGTACTACTAACAGACATGTACTGCAGTAGTACTACTAACAGTCATGTACTGCAGTAGTACTACTAACAGACATGTACTACAGTAGTACTACTTAACAGTCATTTACTACAGTAGTACCAGTAACAAACATGTACTACAGTAGTACTACTAAGTCATGTACTGCAGTAGTACTACTAACAGACATGTACTGCAGTATTACTACTAACAAACATGTAGTACAGTAGTACTACTAACAGTCATGTACTGCAGTAGTACTACTAACAGACATGTACTGCAGTAGTACCACTAACAGACATGTACTACAGTAGTACTACTAACAGACATGTACTGCAGTAGTACTACTAACAGACATGTACTACAGTAGTACCAGTAACAAACATGTACTACAGTAGTACTACTAACAGACATGTACTGCAGTAGTACTACTAACAGTCATGTACTGCAGTAGTACTACTAACAGACATGTACTGCAGTAGTACTACTAACAGTCATGTACTGCAGTAGTACTACTAACAGACATGTACTACAGTAGTACCAGTAACAAACATGTACTACAGTGGTACTACTAACAGTCATGTACTGCAGTTGTACTACAGTAGTACTACTAACAGTCATGTACTGCAGTAGTACTACTAACAGTCATGTACTGCAGTAGTACTACTAACAGACATGTACTGCAGTAGTACTACTAACAGTCATGTACTGCAGTAGTACTACCAACAGACATGTACTGCAGTAGTACTACTAACAAACATGTACTACAGTAGTACTACTAACAGACATGTACTGCAGTAGTACTACTAACGGACATGTACTACAGTAGTACCAGTAACAAACATGTACTACAGTAGTACTACTAACAGACATGTACTGCAGTAGTACTACTAACAGTCATGTACTGCAGTAGTACTACTAACAGACATGTACTGCAGTAGTACTACTAACAGTCATGTACTGCAGTAGTACTACTAACAGACATGTACTGCAGTAGTACTACTTAACAGTCATTTACTACAGTAGTACTACTAAAAGACATGAACTACAGTAGTACTACTAACAGTCATGCACTTCAGTAGTACTACTAACAGACATGTACTACAGTAGTATTACTAACAGACATGTACTACAGTAGTACCAGTAACAAACATGTACTACAGTAGTACTACTAAGTCATGTACTGCAGTAGTACTACTAACAGACATGTACTGCAGTAGTACTACTTAACAGTCATTTACTACAGTAGTACTACTAAAAGACATGAACTACAGTAGTACTACTAACAGTCATGTACTGCAGTAGTACTACTAACAGACATGTACTGCAGTAGTACTACTAACAGACATGTACTACAGTAGTACCAGTAACAAACATGTACTACAGTAGTACTACTAAGTCATGTACTGCAGTAGTACTACTAACAGACATGTACTGCAGTAGTACTACTAACAAACATGTACTACAGTAGTACTACTAACAGTCATGTACTGCAGTAGTACTACTAACAGACATGTACTGCAGTAGTACCAGTAACAAACATGTACTACAGTAGTACTACTAACAGTCATGTACTGCAGTAGTACTACTAACAGACACGTACTACAGTAGTACTACTCACAGACATGTACTGCAGTAGTACTACTAACAGACATGTACTGCAGTAGTACTACTAACAGACATGTACTGCAGTAGTACTACTAACAATCATGTACTACAGTAGTACTACTAACAGTCATGTACTGCAGTAGTACTACTAACAGACATGTACTGCAGTAGTACTACTAACAGACATGTACTACAGTAGTACCAGTAACAAACATGTACTACAGTAGTACTACTAACAGACATGTACTGCAGTAGTACTACTAACAGTCATGTACTGCAGTAGTACTACTAACAGACATGTACTACAGTAGTATTACTAACAGACATGTACTACAGTCGTAATACTAAGTCATTTACTACAGTAGTACTACTAACAGACATGTACTACAGTAGTACTACTAACAGACATGTACTACAGTAGTATTACTAACAGACATGAACTACAGTAGTACTACTAACAGTCATGTACTGCAGTAGTACTACTAACAGACATGTACTGCAGTAGTACTACTAACAGACATGAACTACCGTAGTACTACTAACAAACATGTACTACAGTAGTACTACTAACAGACATGTACTGCAGTAGTACTACTAACAGTCATGTACTGCAGTAGTACTACTAACAGACATGTACTACAGTAGTATTACTAACAGACATGTACTACAGTCGTAATACTAAGTCATTTACTACAGTAGTACTACTAACAGACATGTACTACAGTAGTACTACTAACAGACATGTACTACAGTAGTATTACTAACAGACATGAACTACAGTAGTACTACTAACAGACATGTACTACAGTAGTACTACTAACAGTCATGTACTGCAGTAGTACTACTAACAGACATGTACTGCAGTAGTACTACTAACAGACATGTACTACAGTAGTACCAGTAACAAACATGTACTACAGTAGTACTACTAACAGTCATGTACTGCGGTAGTACTACTAACAGACATGTACTGCAGTAGTACTACTAACAGACATGTACTGCAGTAGTACTACTAACAGACATGTACTGCAGTAGTACTACTAACAGACATGTACTGCAGTAGTACTACTAACAATCATGTACTACAGTAGTACTACTAACAGTCATGTACTGCAGTAGTACTACTAACAGACATGTACTGCAGTAGTACTACTAACAGACATGTACTACAGTAGTACCAGTAACAAACATGTACTACAGTAGTACTACTAACAGACATGTACTGCAGTAGTACTACTAACAGACATGTACTGCAGTAGTACTACTAACAATCATGTACTACAGTAGTACTACTAACAGACATGTACTGCAGTAGTACTACTAACAGACATGTACTACAGTTGTAATACTAAGTCATTTACTACAGTAGTATTACTAACAGACATGTACTACAGTCGTAATACTAAGTCATTTACTACAGTAGTACTACTAACAGACATGTACTACAGTAGTACTACTAACAGACATGTACTACAGTAGTACTACTAAAAGACATGAACTACAGTAGTACTACTAACAGTCATGCACTTCAGTAGTACTACTAACAGACATGTACTACAGTCGTAATACTAAGTCATTTACTACAGTAGTACTACTAACAGACATGTACTACAGTAGTACTACTAACAGACATGTACTACAGTAGTACTACTAAAAGACATGAACTACAGTAGTACTACTAACAGTCATGCACTTCAGTAGTACTACTAACAGACATGTACTACAGTCGTAATACCAAGTCATTTACTACAGTAGTACTACTAACAGTCATTTACTACAGTAGTACTACTAACAGTCATGCACTTCAGTAGTACTACTAACAGACATGTACTACAGTAGTATTACTAACAGACATGTACTACAGTCGTAATACTAAGTCATTTACTACAGTAGTACTACTAACAGTCATGTACTACAGTAGTACTACTAACAGTACTACAGTAGTACTACTAACAGTACTACAGTAGTACTACTAACAGTCATGTACTACAGTAGTACTACTAACAGTACTACAGTAGTACTAAGTGTACGGCTGGTCAGTATTTATGCAGATAATTTCTAGATCAGAGATAATATTACTAAGTGTTATGGACCAGGCCTGATGCTGGGAAAAACATATTTCACAGAGAAAAAGTGTAATAGTACTACAATAATAATAATAATAATAGTAATAGTAGTACTACAATAATAATAATAATAGTAATAGTAGTACTACACTGTTAAATGAAACGGGTAATAATCTAAATAAGTCTAAATGTAGAACTTTTCTGTTTTAACCCTTTCATGCGTAGTGGCCCTGTAGTGGGGACCTATTGACAAGCTTTTCTCTGCATATTCATGAATGAAGACGGTATTTCTGTAAATAAACCACTTCAGTGTTTTGGGGGGTTTTTTTCACAAAAATGTTTCATTGTTTTATTATTAATTAATGCATGAAAGGGTTAATGAACTTTAAGTTTCTGTATTTACTTTTCAGTGTTATTTTAATGTCCAGCAATGAGGCTTAAAGTTCATAAAAGTGTCTCCATGGTACTTTGGATTTGGCAAATGTGGATTAGATTTAGAACTTGCTGTTTATTTTTGATCATTTCTGTGCTATAAAACTATTAATCTACAGATTAATTTATAGATCTACATGTATCAGCCATGTTTTCATCCCATATTTGCACGACAAACTGACAGCAAGTCATTGAGGGAGGACCACCACTTACTCTGTTCCACTTAAAGCACTGAATAGAACCCACATCAACCTGACGAATGGTGATCGAGAATACTGGCATGCCTATGGCGTGGATGGATTGGGATTCTTCCAACCTGCCCAACGCGTGGAGCAAATTTCTCCAGCATGTAGAACTGATGTTTTCTGACCCATTGCCAACCAAGCCCCAGGAGGAGAAGTGCAGTTACCTACTCCTATGGATCGGGGAAAAAGATAGAGATGCTCACAGAACGTGGACTCTCACAGCTGATAACAAGACGGTACTGCAAGCGTACTTTAACAAGTTTGAGGAATATGTGACGCAAAAAGCAAACCCAATCTTTGCGTGTTACAAATTCCAAGAGAAAATACAGAGAGACAGTTAAAAGCTTGGAAATGTAGAAATGACTGTGTCACAACCCCACACCTAACCTTGGAAAAAAGCAATAGACATTGTGAGATCGCACGAATGATCACAGCAGCAGCTAGAGATAACGGCTAGCCCTGCTGCTAACACGTCCATTCAGTCTGTTCAATCTTGCAATAAGCAAAAGATCATCAAACCCAAGCTCATCTCACAGTAGGTGTAAATTCTCTTCCCACAATAGTGACACCAACACCACTCAGAACAAAGAATGTGGAACATGCGGAGACAGCACAGCTGCACAGAGGACTGCCCAGCAGGACACCTAACCACTTTACTGAGATGTGCAAGACGCAAATGCATCACAAAACAAACCTAAAAAAAGTGCATACGGTCATGGACACTGATGTGCGGCATTTAGAGGAACTGTTTATTGATTCAATCACAATATGCCATGAAAACACAGATAAAGAGCAGGCATGTGTATAAGTTGAGCTCGGGAAAGAGAGGAACAAGCTGAGTTTTAAAGTCGACACTGGCGCTCAGGCTACCATCATACCAGCTGGTGCATTGCACCAGATGTTTGGAAACAGCCGTACGCCCAGCACACAGCAAGCTTGTAGCATTTGGTAGACATGCAGTGAAAACGGAAGGGATCTGCAAGCTGTCCTATCGGTACAAACAGAAGACGATCTCACTAGATTTTAATATTATCAGTGCAAAGGCCCCTCCTGTCCTGGGCATACCTGCATGTTTGGATCTTGACATAGTGAGATTAATACATGTTGTAGACACCCAGGAGCACCCTTAGGAGCAGTCCTGTATGGGAAACAGGTGATCGTTGAATCTGACCACAAGCCTCTGGAATCAATCATGTGCAAGCCATTTTTGGCAGCACCACCTCGACTCCAGCGCATGGTATCGCAGCTCCAGACGTATGACATCACAATCGTACATAGGCCAGGAAAACATATTCCTGTAGCAAACACCTTGTCCAGAGAGCCACTTGAATGCAACAATCACTCATTGTGTGAAGGAACGGACTCTCAAATACACACAGGCTACGGTTACATGATGTTTTTTTAATTTGGAATTAATAATTCGGAACAAAATAATTCAGAATTAACGTATACTCGTTGTAGTCCACATGAAAATAATCATTCCGAATGAAGGTTTACATGAAACTCGTCTTCCTTAATCCCTCTTCAGAGCGGCGGGTTGGGAAGGGTTCTGATTGGACAGAGGGTGCACGTGACGTATGACGTATACAGGAAATAAACAAAGTTACCTCCCTGCTTCTAGTCTTTTCAGTCGTAACTTGTAAAAACTACATAAGAACCAGTTTATTTTTATTCTAAATGTGAAGTAGCAGCTCAACATGAGCATTAGACCTCTTCAAATTTGACCTTTCATCAAACATATGCAAACTGATATTTTCCCCCCCCCCCCATTCTCCAAGGTCTAACTTAAATATACCAGTTATTTTGATCTTGGACCTTGGCTATGCCTGCTTCAAGAGCCATGTAGTTTTATTGTTGACGATTTTCAAAAACAATGCAAAATCTGGGATATTATGTCCTTGTTTTCATTGTAGCTTCCCACAGGTTGAGGCTATAGCATTGAAAGTTGTACCAAATGAAAGCAAATAAAATAAGTTCCATGGTACGGCATGTATAATGATAACGCTCCCAAAGAGTAAAAATATTTTATAGGGGACTGCAGTGAATGTTCACAAGGGCTGCTTGATCATGGCCATGGGGACAAAACGTTTGATCAGGCCAGGATGTGGGACATTTACTGCTTCAGCTAAAAGAGGCTCAGAATAAGATTTCTCACAAGATCATCACCACTATGAAGTCGGTTTGATGCACACAGAGGAGGCTATACCTCCTCAGCTCTTATGTTGCTCTCACCCTCTGACGCACTTTCAGAATAACTGACTCTACTTTTCCACCATCGATGTTCTTCCAGCTCGAAGGATCATGAAAAATTTACTCAGCTTCTGAGCAAGTCTGGTTCACTGCACATCTTTTGTAGTGTAAACATTTAAGACCAGGCATCACCAATCCTGGCCCCGAGGACCAGAGTTACCCTTGTGATTTAACAAACACTGATTATTCTGTTCTCAACTGTCTGGTTTGTAAAATTTGACTTTATGGAGAAATGTTCTGACACATTAAATCAATAATACTTCATTCCTCCCCCGAGAAGAAATCCAAGGTTCAAGTACAACCTGTCCAAAATTTTACAGACAGACACAACTGTCATGATGTGAAGATGTTTGACCCCAATTAGTTTTATCGGAGAATGAAGGGGATGGTTCCGGAAGACCCGAAGGCGGGGTTCCCTGCAATCATAGATATATGAGTAACAGAATGATGGAATAAATATCTGGGGAAGTGATGATTGTCCTACTTGTTTGGAGTTGCAGTGAATTGGGGTGGTGTCAGGTGATCCGAGAGGACTGGTGTTGGCAGTGGGAGCCAGTGAGGGTCTTTTCGATGGACAGGCAGCACCAAGATGATCAGATCCGGAGGACTGCCAGTGAAGAAAATGCCAGGTTGTTGGTTATGGAAGAAGTGATTGCTGGAGATGATTTACTGCTGGGAGGAAACCACAAGGAGCTCAGGAGAATCCAAGATGTAGTTTCTCTGGGAAAAAACAAGAATTCTTAAGGTTTCGCACAAAAGCTAGAGGACACAGGAATTCACAGGAGGGCTTGGGTTTTACCACAAAGGCTCAACGCTCAAGCGATGAAGGACTGGCAGTCAGCTCCAGATATAGTGCTGGGTAGTAGATCATTAATCCTCCACAGGTGTGCTGGTCTGCACACCTGTGGGGAACAACATCACCCTCCAGAAGAGGTTCCTCTGGCTCCCTCTGGTGGAACCTGAAAAATACTTCAGAGAACCCAGACCCCTGACAATAACATAACACAAGGTCACAGATCGGGTCATACTCAGGCCTCATAGCCAGCTTTATCCAGACCCTTTCCACACATAAGAACAGAGATACATTAGGATGGAGGGTAGAGGGCAAAAATCAGGTTCCATCAGACTGCCTCGAGACAAAAAAACCTCATGTACACACAAACACAGATTCTCACAATGAACCACACAGAGTCCAGGAGGCGGTGAGTCAAGGGTGTGTGTGGACCACAGCCAGGTGCCACAGTCCATGTGATGGGGAGGAGGGGGGGCACAGAGTGTCGGTGAACATCACGTTCCTTTCCCAGGGGGTTGTACCAGCTCCAAGGACTTGCAAATCCAGATAAGACGGATTATATGGGTTTCAGGCCAGGATGATATTTAGCTCCCAACCTTGAGTCTATAACTGGTCTCACACTGGCTGCTCCAAACAGCCTGATGTCGGGGTTAATTTCCACCAAAACCGTACCAGCTCCAGAACCGCCACCAGTTTGCCAGTTTGGGCTAGATTGGCATCCTGTTTGCGATCCAGCTCGGTCAATGCCTGAGTACGTGCACTGCTCGCATGGTAGATTCCGCCACAGAATTCCGGCAGCCTGCCAGCTGCTGCCTGTATCTGGTAGATTTTCAGGTACATCTGAAATCGGCCAGCTCCAATCAGCAGAAAACCGATAAATCAATCACTTCTGTATGTAATCAAGCTGATAAGTGATTTGTTACCATTTCAGACTTTATTATAATTAATAAATACATTACTCATCTAGGTATCAGTTAAAGCTCCATCAGTAAAATTATAATCCGGTTTATACCACATGGAACATAAAAGAAAGGATGAAGACGAGTGAAATATGTCCTGACTCCTCATAGGACGGATTTTATCAGATGCTTCTGATTCTGGTTCTTTTTGGATTCTGGGGTGTTTTTATGATCTTCATGCCTCATCAGAAAGTCTGGTCACATGGTAAATATTCCATTTTAAATTTTCCTTTGAATTACCCTGTAGGGATTAATAAAGTTTTGGTGATCGATAGATACAGGAGGGCTGTTTCGGTGGGACATCTTCTGTGTCCATGCTTCATCTTGAGCATCACTGTTGAGCCGAGGGTTTCTGTTTTGGAGGAGGAGGAGGAGGACGACACTGAAACAACAAGATGGAGGTCAGAGGGATGTAGTTGTCATTACTGAGATTCATCTTTTAATTATTCATAGCAATCAGGTCAGAAACCTGACATACTGGTCTTATTGGTCCAGAGGAGAGCTCGGAGGGGTTCCGGCTGATGGCCGCAGCTGCTGATGGGACGACAGAGCACATAAAGCTTTCAGTAAACACCACCATGACTCCATCTATAAGGGAATAAAATGATCACAATGACATACAAATCACATACAGCATTCAGTAATAAATGAAATTTCATCCATTTATTCCAATTAGAAATAATATTATTTAACTTATCAATGCGAATGATAAAACTTAAACTACCCCTCCCTGAGCCATCACCTCTCCCTGGTGATGTGCTGACAACGAAACTGAACGACATATTCACCTGCACCACATTTGTCAGGGTTTGGCTTTTTTCAGTTTGGTTTCTGCATTTTTCCTGTTGTAATGGTTTTTGTTCCTCTTCCTCCTCTTCCTCCAGGCAGAGCAGCAGCCCTGGCGCTAGTCAGCACACCTGCACTTCATCGTCATCCCCTTCAGTATTTCAGGACTGGTGTGACTCTCATTCACTCCCCAGGAATGCTCCCTGCTTTAGCATTTCTTTTTGATGCCCCACAGGAACTTTGTCTCTTTGTTCAAACATGATTTTCAGACCAGGAATGATCTTGCCAGTAAGTGAGAGGTAAGATGTCACCTTTCAACCATGTTAAGGATAGTCCATGTCTCTATGCAGTGAGGAGTCTTATCGGGCCTTTCGGCCTGTGGGACTCCAGAGGCAGATGACGGGTATCAGCAGGAGAGGCAGACTATCGGGTACAGCAGTTGCTAAGGCAAAAACTGGGATGCAGGTGGATTTCAGTGAAGGCATGAAAGATGACCCATGGACTGCTTTGGATCCATGGGTTGGGAGGGGGTAACCTTGACTTAGGTCAGTGGATCGAATTCCTCAAAGACCTCCTCAGTCCTCACTCTTACTGGCACTGATTTAATCTAGTCAGTCTCTGATCTGCAGAAATAGACCAACTATCTAAACTGTTCAGGTATGGAGTAAGGAAGCACTGTTCTTCTGCAGATGTGTCTCCAGATGAGATGGATCTGGTGGAACACGGTTCAGCTCCAATGGCCTACATCCACTTCTGCAGCGAAACTGTGAAAACCACCGAAACCATCCTGCAGTTTCCCAACCAGAAGCCATGGATGGACAGCAACATTCGGCCCATACTCAGAGCTTGTCACAGTGAAGCCGGGAGAAACCTGAAAAAGGGCATTAGAGGGGCCAAACAGAGATACAATAGAAACAGAAAAAGAGCACAGTAATGACCCTGAAGACCTGGAAATGTAGCTTCACACATGTGTTACAGTTTCAGCACGAGATGCTTTATTATTGAAAAAGATGAAAATTAGAGATTGATAAGAGAGCCTGGAACAGTCTGGGGGCATGGGGCAGACATGTATTCCAAGACAGTGATACAGCGGTTTATCTCAGGTGATGCAGGACTTTTATATGTATATGCCAGCCTAAAGTTTGGACACACTTTTCCATTAAATCCAATAAGAAAGTGTATATATACATATATATATATATATACATATATATATATACATATATATATATACGTATATACATATATATATATATATATATATATATATATATATACGTATATACATATATATATATATATATATATATATATATATATATATATATATATATATATATATATATATATATATATATATGTATATACGTATATATATATATGTATATACGTATATATATATATATATATACGTATATATATATATATATATATATATATATATATATATATATATATATATATATATATATATATGTATATGTATATATGTATATATATATATATATGTATATATATATATATATATATATATATATATATATATATATATATATATATATATACGCTCGGATTTACCTCATGATCTTGTAGTTTTATGTACATTGTGGCCAGTGGTGGTAACATGAGAAAAAACTACAGTGCGGGACCCAGAAACAAGCCTCCCAGCAAGGAGAAGAAGAACACGGAAAGAGAACATACCCATGTGCCTTACACCATGCTAGCGGGCATAATCAAAGAGTACTGAAATGGATGAGAACAAGATTCTGAATGAAAAATTTAGTTTCAAAAAGTTGCCAGATGGGTTGACTGACAAGACCAAGGTTATCTGTGTGTGCTGTTGCTGTGAATGGAGTTATCACCGCAGCACATCCAGTCTGAAATACCAACTGAAGGCTAAACATACGGCTGGTGCTAATTCTCCGCATCCTCCTAGTAATAAGCAGGCGACAATCGACAGCTTTAGACAGATAAATATGGATACAGCAACCAAGAACACGCTTACTGCAGCTATAGCCAAATGGGTGGCTACCACATGTAGGCCCGTTAACAATGTGGAGGACGAGGGTCTAACTGAGGTCATTAGCATAGCATCCAGCGACTGGACCTATGAAGCTCCTTCGAGAGCCACCATTACAAGCCGCATAGAGAGTCTGTATGAAACGGAGAGGTCGAAGGTACAGCAGGTATTGGACCAAACAAAGACAGTCGCCCTCTCTGGAGATTACTGGACGTCCCGCAGTAACGATAACTACCTCGGGGTAACAGCCCATAATTTCCACCCACGGTGGGAACTACAGTCGCATGCTTTGACTGTTATGAAGACAGAAGAACGGCACTTCGGTGACGTTGTTGGAGAGCATTTCATGCAAGTAGCCAGAGAGTGGAACATCGTAGAGAAGATTGTGTCACAGACTACGGACAGCGCACGCAACGTGATAGCTGGGGCCAGGCAGCTCCCTTATGAGCACATGCTGTGCATCGCACACAGTCTGCACCGAGCAGTCAGTTTCCTTACACAATAGCCCGTTTGACAGCCCATTAGCAAAATGCAGAAAAATTGTAGGACACTTCAAGCATAGTCCAGCAAATGCCGCGGAGCTCCAACAGCAACAAGCTGCACATCATGAGAAAAAAAGAGTCGCTCACACAGGAAGTGTCAACAAGATGGAACAGTACCCTTGAAATGATCAAGCGTGTCCAGCAGAATGCTGAACCTCTGAGAGATGCACTGGCCCTTCACTCAACCAACGTTGCCATGCCAACAGCTCCTGAGCTGGAGGAAATGAAGAGGTTCGAAGCAACGCTGGAGCAGTGCAGGTTTTACTTTTCATTTTTCTTGCAGATATGTGTCAGAACTTCTGGGTGGAGAGAAAAGTGTTTCTTGCTCAGTGGTGCTGCCAGCATTGTGTCACCTGTCCCGAGTGAAGGAGGTCACAGAGGACGACCCAGCTGATCAGGTTCAAGGGGACCTTCACAGCAGACTTGGATGCTCGCAAGGAGAAGACCAACGTCACATGGCTAAAAGTTGCAACAGCACTTGACCCAAGGTCAGTTTACTATGCTACTCTCTTTCACTCATTCTCGGTAGTGTTTCTCTCTACTCTGTTTGTTTTGGGTTTCTTTTTTTTTAAATTTTTACTTCCTTATTTACGTTCTGATTTTGGCATTGTAGAGATAGTTGTGTGGCCGTAATTTTGTTATACCTGTTCCTGTGTTTGCATGATGAAAAACATTCATTTCATTTATTAATGTTTAATGTTTATTTTTTCTTTTCAAGGTTTAAGGACCTCACGTGTCTCAGCAAACCTGAGAGGTTCAGGTGTGGGATTCAATCCACGCCTTGCTCCTGGAGATGGAGAAGGAGAAGTCTGCACCACCTGCTGAGCCGGCTACAAAGAAACTAGCTCTCAAGTTAATGGCTGAGTTGACAAGCCTCTGCTAGTATGTTCACAGGAAACGTAAGAAGGAAAGGTTAAAGCCATGGTTTACACAGGCTGAGTCCTAGTTTACAATGATGTGCACTTTATTTTGTAATACCCTGTTTATCCCTTGCAGAATTGTAGAAGGGCATTTTTTTGTAATCAGTTTCCCAAACAATTAAGTCATTTGTTTACTGACAGTGTTCTGAGATTCTGCTTCAAATGTGAATGACTGCATTAAGTGAGCATGTTAGTGTCAAATATAACAGTATTGTTTGGGAATAAAAACAACATTTGCACAGGGGAAAACTTTTCACTTTTTCTTGAGTATTAAAATAATTCAAAGGACATTTAGAATAAATAAACATTTGTGATTAATTGGGATTAATCAGGAGTTAACTATGATTTTTATGAGATTAATTGCTCATCGTGGTACCCTTTTCGCTCCATGAATTCAACTCATCTCCTACCTCCCAGCACAGACTCCTCCCGGAGAACCGACTGATGTTTACTGTCCACACCACCAGGAGGGGAAGCACTACCAGCTGAACTACCTTCTGAGACTGAGGGGTTCGGCTCAGGGGATGAGACTGGAGGTGTTAGCTGGGGGAAAAAGAAAAGTCAGGAATAACAAAAACTTGGAAGTGGTTTTAAATCCCAAACCTTAGGAGAAAAACTCACCTCCTCCCACTCATCTTCCCTTTCCTCCATCTCTTTATCTTCATGAAAGAACTCTACCACCAATGAAGGGAAGACGCCGATCCGCCCATCCAGCTCTCCCTCCCAAAAACCATCATCCACCTGAAAGACATCACATCAAGCGGTTTCCAGAACAACCTCATCAGGTAAATGGACTTGTACTTCTATAGCACTTTTCTAGTCATGCAGACCACTCAAAGCGCTTCACACTACTTGTCACATTCACCCATTCACTCATCCAACACACTCATCCCCCGATAGGCACATCGGGGGGCAGCTTGGGGTTCAGTGTCTTGCCCCAGGACACTTTGGCATTTCAGTCAGGGGAAGCCTGGAATCAACCTCCCAACTTTCCAGTTGAAGGACAACTGCTCTTCCTCCTGAGCTACAGCCGCCCTCATCATCATCAGGACGTGTGATGTTAAATATATCAGCCTTCTCTTACCGAGAAATAAGCAAGCAAACTACTGAACAAGAATAGAATAGAATAGAAAAGAATAGTTTTGTGGTGTGTTTTTGTGCATTTACACAAGTTTGCAGCAGTCACATATATTCTGCAGCTACAAGGTTCCTATGTGTCTGCTAACAGGAGGATGGACCAACCTGTGTGAAGCGTGGAGCAGCACTTTTCTGTTTGCTTGTGCAGACCTCCATTAAAAAGTAACCAGCAGCTGTCGTGCTCCAGATGTACAGTACAGAAATTCGCAGGTGTGGACAAGGTCAAGAAGATGAAGAAAGGGCAGTGGACACACCCGTTACAAACCTGTACGATGCCTGTTCTCCTGCGGTATTGTGAAAAACACATGAACACCGTGAGTGTGACCGAAGAACAGGCGACGGCATGAGTCCTCTGCTTGGTTCAAATATAGGAGAGGCACAATTACAGCTGCAGACAAAACTGTGGTAAAGCAGGCACACTGGCATCGTGGTCAGCTGTCCAGACCAGGTGGGGTATCCATCATGAGGGAGATGCTAAAAAGCCTACATTAATCCAGGGCTGCGGACCACAGAAACTTTAAAGTTGAACAGTGTGGTTTCTTGATTAACACCAAACTCCCTGAAACTGGCGCTTCAGCGGATGGTGAATTATCTGTGACTGCGGTGGGAAAGGGTGTGAAATGCTGAAAATATTCATGCAGCATTCAGCAGGCTGCAGACATGAAGGACAAAGACTTGTGTCTCCAGATGTCTCCAGCAGATGACCTTCTGGTGAAAAAGAACCACAGATTCTACACAAACACAGAGTTTTGTTACTCAGTCAGATTATTGTCACCAAGTTGTTTGGACAGAACAGGACTTGTAGCGGTGCGCATCTTTGCAGACTGGGAGTTCTGGGAATCTGTCTTACAGAAGACACAAGTTATCTTTAGGAGGGTGTGCTGGCCAGAGCTACTTGCTAAATATTACACTAAGGCTGTGGAGCCCAGCGGGTAAAGGGACCTTCTGCTATGTGGTGCCCAGTCCAAGGCAGGTGTTTAACTTTCTTAAGCAAAGATTATCAAATCAAATCAAACTTTATATCTTAAGCACTTTTCATGCAACACAAAGTGCTTTACAAGATAAAAACCAAGTCACAAAGATTAAAACAAACAGATGATAACACGACATTTAGAAACAATAAAGACTCAAGCTTTTTCCATAGGACACACCCCCCACCCTCACATTCCCCAAATAACATCATTCCCTGAATACTGTGTTTTTACTGAACACAGGTATAATTAATAAAACAGACAAAACATTCAATTAAGTAATAAATATCGGAATTGATGCTGATGTGAGGAAACAATATCTGTGGATCCATCCACACCAGGAGCCAGTCCCTGCATGCTCATAGAGGCCGCCCCGCCACAGCAACCGCCCAACTCCCAGGCAGCCATGGGCCCGCCCCGCAGCCGTCAAGCTGCAGTGCTGGACCCCCCCACCAGCCAAACAGGAGCAGTCGCCATGGCAACAGCCCCCAGATCAATCAGGTGGGGCCCCCAGCGTCCCCAGGATCCCCATAAGGAAAACACAGGAGTTAAAAAGAGAAGTTAAATAACCTTAAGAAGAAATAAGAGGAACAATAATAAAAATACATATAAAAGTGTAATCAAGAATTCTTTATTCATCCCCAAGGAGAAATGCTGGAATATTCTGGATTGCATTTATCCTATTTCACCCGAATGCCACATAGTTCGTTTGGATGTGTGGACTGGTTCCCTGTGGCACATGGCCACCGCAGTGTATCCCGGGTTATGTGTGAAGTGAATATGCGTGCACTATGGTGTCGTGGAATTTATCTGGTGAGAAATAAATCTAGAGACCAACCATGCTGTCCAGTTTATTGACAATGCACAGTTTTTGCAAGCAAGAGGTCTCAAGAGCTCTGCCCCGCTCAGAGTGTTACAGTGATCTTTAGGCAGACACAAACAACCTTTGCCTGGCAGCACTAGTCAAAACAACTGCTAGATTGGAGATAACAGTCAAAGCTGAAACAGGCCTTAAACAGAACACTTGGTTTTGTGCATGAATCGACTAAAGCAAGCTTTCTGAACTACTCTAACTATGCAGAATATGTATTTTGTATTATAAAAGAGTAACATTAAAACCACTCTGTACATAATTCCACCACTACAGGTATGTGACTGCTAAACAGCTTAACTTAGCACGTCCTGGTGGCATGATCATTATTGCACCTCTACAACATCAACAAGGTAAGACAAAAAGGACTTCACAATACTGTGCTAAAAAGAAAGAGAGGAAATAACACAAAATGAAAATAAGTAAAAAATAAATAAATAACTAAATAAATAAAAATAATTAAGTAAATAAAATAAAGTAAAATTTAGTTAAATGCTAAGGTAAAAATGTGGGTCTTGAGCCTCTTCTTAAAAACATCAGCAGTCTCTGAGGCTCTCCGGCAGGCTGGTCCACAGTCCAGGACCATCACCATGGAAAGAGGTCTCATCGTATGTTTTAGTTCTGACTTTAAAGAAAGAGAGATAAAGAGAAAGTAGCTCAGTGTATCAGGAAATGTCCCTCAGCAGTTTAAACCTATAGCAGCATAACTAAGGGATGCTAACCATCCCTAGTTATAGGACTTATCAAAAAGATAAGTCTTCAGCCTAGTCTTAAAGGTGGGGAGGGTGTCTGCTTCCCTAACACTAACTGGGAGCTTATTCCATAAGAGAGGGGCCTGATAACCAAAGGCTCTGCCTCCTGCTCGGCTCTTTGAGACTCTAGGAACCACAAGTAAGCCTGCAGTCTGCGAACGAAGTACTCTGCTTGGTATATAAGGAACTATGAGGTCTTTGATATATAGTGGTGCCTGGTTGTGGAGGGCTTTATATGTAAGGAGAAGGATTTTAAATTCTATTCTAGATTCAACAGGCAGCCAATGCTGTCCTCACCCCAAGTGACTTTTTGCAAGGCTAGACTGCAGGATAACGGTGCTCCAATAAACAGACTTGTGTATCCTTGAGCTGATTTATTGAAGAATGACGTTCAGCCATTGTCCTCTTTGACCAACCGTAAAACTGAAAACAATACAAAACGTGTATTAACCACAAGTCTCCGTACCAAATGCTAATGATGAATGACATGCTAATTTAAAGCTAACCTCACTTAGGCTCATAACTTGCACAAAAAAAGACACATATGCTACACACCAAAATAAACACAAAATGAACATATGCACATTTCCATACTTACGGACACATATTGTCCAAGGCAACAATCGTTTTATACAAATTCACACACGAGCGACTCGTCACTGTGTTCAGCCATCTTGACTTTTTTACGTTTGGCTTCTTCAAAATAAAACAACTGCACTATAAACCACAAGGGGGCACTGCAGACCAATGTATAAAATAAAAACTTGTAAAAAAAAACTTAAATGCCACTTTACAAAAGGGCAGAACACTCCCCGCCTGGTACAATACAATTGTGCCACTAATAATATTGTTTACCATTGACATTTGAACATCAAACAAACGTCATATACACAGCTTAGTTACCATCTGGTAAAAGTAAAACCATTTCTGCAACAGGTCTCAAAAACACTTTAACATTTCCATCCTTCACAACTCTGACTTCTGCCTTCCTTATCTTATTGTCTTTACCCTTAATCGTTTGCATGACACGTCCCATCGACTAATCATTTCTGTGTGCCAAAGAGTCTTTCAGTAACACAATGTCTCCAACGTTAATGTTCTCTTTCTCATCAGTCCATTTTCTCCTCTGTTGTAGAGTTGAGAGGTATTCTGTTCTCCATTTTTTCCAAAAAGAGTCCACAAGACACTGTACTTGCTTCCATTGCTTTGAATAAAGTTCTGGCGGGGCAAAACTCCCTGTTGGTGCAGATAATGCATTGGTTTTCTGGGTGAGGAGCATTGCTGGTGTGAGAAGTGTTGGATTGTCGGGGTCCGTTGACACTGGTACAAGTGGTCTTGCATTCATTATCGCCATTACTTCAGCCATGAATGTACTTAGAACTTCATGTGTGAGTTGGATATGTGACGCTAAAAGAAGTCCATCCAAAATCCGTCTAGCGACTCCAATGAGCCTCTCCCAGGCCCCACCCATGTGTGAGGAGTGTGGGGGGTTGAACAGCCATGTACACCCTTTTTCCTGCAAGAATGTGTTGAGTGCTGTGTCCTTGTGATTGATTTTCAGTTCTCTACAGGCTCCAGTGAAATTGGTACCTCTGTCGGAACGTAGTATTTGTGCTGGTCCGCGGACACTGAAAAACCTTCTCAGTGCGTTGATAAAGCTTGATGTTGACATTGATTCTATGAGTTCTACATGGACAGCTCTTGTAGACATGCAGGTAAAAAGTACAGCCCAGCGCTTACTGTCTGCACTTCCTCCTCTGGTGCGGCGAGTTGACACTGACCAGGGGCCAAACACGTCCAGTCCTACACTGGTGAAAGGCGTCGAAGGTGACAGCCTATCAACGGGTAAGTCTGCCATCTTTTGAGTCTGCAGCTGTCCTCGGAGCTTACGACAGAGCACACATTTGTGAATAACAGAAGATACAAGTCTTTTACAGCCAATAATCCAGAATCCAGCTCCTCTGAGTGCTCCTTCTGTTATGTGGCGACCCTGATGTGCTACTTTCTCATGGAAATATCTCACAAGAAGTACAGCTATGTGATGAGTATGTGGAACAATGAGTGGATGTTTCTCATCTTTGGTCAGATTTGCAGATGTCAAGCGTCCTCCTATTCTGAGGAGGCCCTCTTCATCAATGACTGGGTTTAGCTTTTTCAAACTGCTTTGGTTTAAGAGTGGCAGATTTTCTTTCAAGCACCTGTATTCTTCCCTGAATGTTTCACTTTGTACTGTGTGAATAATAAACTTGGCTGCTTTGGACAGCTCCTCTGCAGTGTTACTGTCATTAAAACACTGCCATCCTTGATGCTTTCTTGTATGATGCTGCTACACGTCTAAGTGATGCTATAGTACGACACAGTCTCATCCAATGAGAAAATCTCTCAAAACGAGATGACTGTAGTTGAGCTACCGAAGCCTTGGTGATAAAAGTCTCGACCTCAGGTCTAATCTCTGTGTCTGAATCAGGTTCTACGAGACTAAATGAATCGGAGTGCAATGTCTCTGAGCTTGGCTGTGTCGGAAAGGAAGGACCACTAAACCAGTTAGTGTGAGGTAAAGTGGAAGCTGAAATAGGTCTGGTGGCATTGTCTGCTGGGTTGTCACTGGTAGCTATGTGATGCCACTGTGCAGGATGTGTTGTCTTTCTGATTCTTGTCACACGGTTTGCTACGTAAGTGTAAAACCTCTTTGTGTTATTGTGTATGTAGCCAAGGACAATTTTACTATCTGTGAAAAACTTGACAGTATCTGCTTCAGTGTCCATTTCATCCCGAATGAGTTCATACATCTCCACAGCTAAGACTGCTGCACATAACTCCAGTCTAGGTACTGTGTGCGCAGGTCGTGGAGCTACTTTAGACTTGCCCATAATAAAGCCTGTGTGCCACTGACCTTCACTGTCCAGGGTTCTCAGGTACGCTACTGCTCCGATCGCCATAGTGGATGCATCTGAGAATATGCACAGTTCTTTACTCACAGCAGTGCCACTGGCTGATAGCATCTCGGTATCTGTAGATGCTCCAGATCTCTTAAGGAGTTTCTCCAGTTGTTCCATTCTTCTTCCCTTTTCGCAGAAAGTGGTTCATCCCAGTCGTTTTGCTCTGTGGCGAGTTCATGAAGAAGAGCCTTTCCCTGCATGGTGATGGGTGACACAAAACCTAGTGGGTCGTATAAACTGCTGACAGTGGCCAGTACACCTCTCCTAGTGTATGGCCTTTGCTCTGTACTGACATTAAATGTAAAGCTGTCATTTCTTAGATTCCAGAGGATTCCTAAACTTCTCTGCAGAGGTATATTGTCCAACTCCAAATCCAAGTCCTTTAAATCCTTTGCTCTTTCAGCCACAGGAAACGCTTCCACTACTTTGCGGTCGTTGGAGGCTATTTTGTGCAGTTTTAAGTTTGACTGTGCCAACATGTTCTGTGTATTTGTCAGTATCTTGACAGCTTCCTCTGATGTTGCTGTGGATGCAAGTCCATCATCTACATAAAAATGTCTCATGACAAACTGTTTCGCATCATGTCCATGTTCTATCTCGCCTTCAGCTGCAGCGCGCCTCATACAGTGAATTGCTACAGCCGGGGAAGGACTATTTCCAAAAACGTGGACCTTCATCCTGTAGTCTCGAATGTCTTTGCTCAGATCATTGTCCTCATACCAAAGGAATCTGAGATAGTCCCTGTGATCCTCTCTCACGACAAAACAATAGAACATTTGTTGCACATCAGCTGAGAACGCTACAGGTTCCTTCCTAAACCGTATTAATACACCTAGTAGTGTGTTGTTGAGGTCCGGTCCACGTAGTAAGACTTTGTTAAGTGACTGTCCTTCAAACTCTGCACTTGAGTCAAAAACTACTCTCAGCTGGTCGGGTTTCTTAGGGTGGTACACACCAAAGGATGGTAAGTACCAGTGCTCTTGTTCCGAGTCCAAAGGTGGAGCGAGCTCAGCATGGTCATTGTCCAGCATACTTTGCATGAACTCTGAATATTGTCTTTTCATTTCAGGTTTGCGGTCCAGTGTCTTTCGGAGGGACTGGAGACGTGTGAGAGCTTGCTCTCTATTGCTTGGAAGGCGTGGTCTGGGCGAGCGAAACAGCAACGGTGCCACCCAGCTGTTACCTTTGTTCTGATACACTTCTTTTTCCATTTTGTCAATAAAGTTTTTATCTTCTACTGACAGTGCTGGTTTCTCATCTTCATTTGTTCTGTCGAAAACAGTTTGCCCCAAGTGGTCTGCATGTCCTTTTTCAGAGTAAAGCACAGGCATGGTGGTAGGCTGAGAGTCGGAGCCACTTGGCGACTCTTTAATTCGAAATGTGTTTGGACATGGGCTGAGAAAAGAAGCTCGACCATTATGAAGGACGTGTGTTTTCATCACATTCACGTTTAGAGGCTTGTGAGTTTTCCCAAGGCAGGCTTTGCCCACTATAACCCACCCTAAATCCAAACGTTGTGCATAGGGCATACTGTGGGGACCATTGATTCTCTCTCTGACTTTGTGTACTTGTATTATGTCCCTTCCCAAGAGCAGTAGGATAGGAATGTGCTCTTCTACTGGAGGTATTTTGTCAGCTACCTTTTGTAGGTGTGGGAACTGCGCTGCCACTTGTGGAGATGGAATTTCTTTCCTATTGTCAGGAATCATGTCGCACTCAATCAGGTTTGGTAGTGGGAGCTTTACTTTGCCATCAACTGACTCTATCACAAAATTAACTGCTGTTCTTCTGACATTATCTGACAGTCCTGAACATGTTCTTAGTGTGTATGTGTCTGAAGGAGTCTCAATGTTAAAGAGCTTAAAAAACTGTGACTTAGCTAATGACTTGTTACTTTGTTCGTCAAGCACTGCGTACACTCTTCTGGCTTGTTCTCTTTTACCCTTGGGATAAACTAACACTGGGCTTATTTTAGAGCATGAGTGTGGGCTGTCTGCATCACCACAGATTCTGGTGCATTTAGAAACTATTGAGACACTTGCACTATCCTGTGTCTCCCCGCCGTCATCTTTGTCAGGCTCTGTGCTCTCGGCTGGGGCAGGAGGTGGACCTGGGTGTAACGCTGTCAAACTACCACAGTCCATACACTTTATTTGTACTTTACAGTCTTTTGCTATATGTTGAGTCGAGCCACAGCATTTATAAAAGATTTTGTCGTCTTTAAGAAATGCCTTGCGCTCATCTATTGGTTTTCCTCTAAAGCTTTTGCACTTTTTAAGAGGATGTGGTTTTTTTGTGTATTGGACAGAGCTTATCAGGACTTTCTGTCAGCTTACTGTGACTGTTTTGTGTTGAATTAGGATCTGTGGGGATATCTGTTTTATGTACGCTTATCACTTGCCTGTTATTACCTCTGATGCTTTTCTCTTTTTTGTAGCTTGTGCTGTCACTGATAGGAGACGTGATGACAAAACTCAGGTCGTTTCTTATTTTTGCCTGTTGTCTCACGAAGCTGGCGAAGATGCTGAAAGGGGGAACGCCACTCTGTGCTCCTCCTTGTACCCTGCTCCTGTGGTGATCCATTTCTCTTGTAGTCTGTAGGGCAGTTTCTCCACAATGGGGTTCACTCCACGAGCAGTGTCCAGATATGAGAGGCCCGGCAGATATCCTCCTTCTTTAGCACATTCTATTTCCTGTAGAATGTCACCTAGCTCTCTTAACTTCATGTTGTCTTTGTTATTTAGTTTAGGAAATTGTTCGGTCTTTTTTAGAAGTGCATTTTCCACTGCTTCAGGAGACCCGTAACTTTCCTCGAGTCTTTCCCACACAAGTTTAAGAGCTGCTGCAGGGTTGAAGACATAGACTGAGCGTATTCTTTTAGCCTGCTGACTAGATTCTACACCAAGCCACTTTATGATTAGATCTAGCTCTTCTTGGGCTGTAACATTCAAGTCTTTTATAGCATTTTGAAACGATGACTTCCACGCCCAGTAGTTCTCTGGGCAATCATCAAACTGCAAAAGGCCTGTGCTCAGCATTTCTCTGCGTGCCAGCTGATGTCTTGCACACCCTGGATTTCTGGAGGTGAACATGGGGTGTCATATGGACGCAGTTTGGGAGGATTCAACATCTCTGTGTTGCATGTCTGTTCTTCTACTTTGATGTGCACCTTACTGTGTGTGCTTTCGTTCTCCATAGCAATTTCGCATTGATCATGTGCTTTGTTACAAGCATGTGGATCTACTGTGGCTGTGAATCCCTCATAGCAGTGTTCTGAGTACTGTCGTACGTATTCTGCAGTGCGTTGAAGTGGATTGGCAGGTGGAGCCACAAAATCATGGCTGATTTCAGTTCTAACAGATTCTTCCTCCTTTTCATATGCAGCAGCTTCTGCCTCAGCAACTGCAACGTCCTTTTCACAGTTTAAGATGTGTAGACTGGCCTCTAGTTCAGCTTTTTGTTTTATTATGGCTGCTTCTTTTGCAGAAAATGCGAGTCGTGCACGTGTAGCATCTGCTTTAGCTCGTGCCTTTAGCGCTGCAGAGCTAGTTGAAGAATACTTGGATGAACGTGTGGATACTTGTGAACGTATAGACTTGTCTGGTGTGGTGTCCATGTTTCCCCCTCTCTGCACGCTCTCTGCATTTTGCTTGTCTGAATTGTCTCTTTGTTCAGACCCTTGCTCCATCATATTAGAATCTGAAAGGCTTTGCTGATTTTGCCGTCCTGATTGTAGGCTCATAATGGTTTCGCTGTATGTATTCCTTCGTGGTGGTTGTGCCCGCTGCGCACGTGTCCTTTTACTATGCTGTCCTCACCCCAAGTGACTTTTTGCAAGGCTAGACTGCAGGATAACGGTGCTCCAATAAACAGACTTGTGTATCCTTGAGCTGATTTATTGAAGAATGACGTTCAGCCATTGTCCTCTTTGACCAACCGTAAAACTGAAAACAATACAAAACGTGTATTAACCACAAGTCTCCGTACCAAATGCTAATGATGAATGACATGCTAATTTAAAGCTAACCTCACTTAGGCTCATAACTTGCACAAAAAAAGACACATATGCTACACACCAAAATAAACACAAAATGAACATATGCACATTTCCATACTTACGGACACATATTGTCCAAGGCAACAATCGTTTTATACAAATTCACACACGAGCGACTCGTCACTGTGTTCAGCCATCTTGACTTTTTTACGTTTGGCTTCTTCAAAATAAAACAACTGCACTATAAACCACAAGGGGGCACTGCAGACCAATGTATAAAATAAAAACTTGTAAAAAAAAAAACTTAAATGCCACTTTACAAAGGGGCAGAACACAGCCAATGAAGAGAGGCTAAAACTGGAGAAATATGATCTCTCCTGCTGGTTCTGGTCAGGACTCTGGCTGCAGAATTCTGGATCAGCTGAAGGCTTTTCAGGGCATATTTAGGACAGCCCAGTAATAGAGAGTTACAGTAATCTAGTCTCGAAGTAACAAAAGCGTGAACCAGAACTTTAAGAAGCTCTATATATTCTCTATTTTATTCTTGAACTTTATACTGACACTAAGTTTTAGTGATTAGGTAAATTTCTGTTGCCATTTGTAAAATCTACATGTATACTCAGGTAAAACACGAGTATCTTCAACATCCTCAGCATCAAGTTGACATCTACCTTTAGTGAATGCAGAAATTTTAACTTCTGAACTCATGATTTCCACACTTTCCTTGAAATCCAAGCTTCGGTCCGCAGAAACTAAATCACCTGGCAACAGCAATTCTCTGTTATGGGCTTGTCATGCTCATTTGTTTATTATGGCCTCTTCCCCTGGATTCTCCACATCAGCGCTGTCTGCGGGCATGGCGGTCTGAAACTGTGGCTTTCACTTCAGAGTGGCCCAGATGCATTGTTGGACCCAGCCTGGATCCGACTCCTCCATCTCATATGCTAGTTTAGCTTCAGGGTGGCAAAAGAATTCACATTAGAACATATTAAAATCCAAAGTATGCTGTGAATGCATCAGACTAGAGACATCATTCAGTTTCAGATCCCACTAATTTTATTTATATATAATATAATTATATTTATATATAATATAATTATATTTCATGAGAATAAAAAAAGTAGCACACAGTGCTTCATGTAAAAAGCTACTTTGGCACATTATAAATACAAGTTCTCCTACAATTAAAATTTTAATCTGACAACACATCTGATTGTAAAGAAAAAAAAAATCACATAAAAATTTAGCTAAATCTAGCTAAAAAGATGTGCAGCCTGATCTTAAAAACATCAATGATCTTTGCAGGTTTTGCAGATGTCTTTGGCAGGTTCCACAGTCAAACTGCCTTAACGTGGCAAACTAAAGGAAATTATCACAGGAAGATTTTGTCAGGCTTAACTTACAAAGAGAACAAAATAGCTCAAAAAGCCCTCAGCTGGGTTACGCCAAACCACCAGTATCTGAGTAGCTCAGCTGAGTGTTGTTTGGGTCCCATTCACATTCTTCTGAAAGGGCTGGAGAGTCCGCTGGCATTGCTTGGCTGCTTTGCAGCGGTGGCTACTCATGCAGCTTACTGTCACCAAGTATGAATGAGGAGGGAATGAATAATGGATTCAACGTACAGTGCTCTAGGTGCCTTGGAAAGCACCATCTAATCCATGATTACCATTAAAGTGCAATGTTTGAGTTAGCCTTCCTTTAGCATGTTAGCTTGCTTTACCGCGATGTCAACGGATAGTTTTGGACAGATGTACCTATGGATTATTTAACTGAAAGCAGAACAAAATAAGAACACAATAGTCAAACTACACAAAATAATCCCACTCACCGGAATGAAAATGTCCTCCTCAGCAGACTTTCAAAGATGTTGAGATGTCAGTAAAACTCAAGTCCGTGCGTCTAAAGGCAGATATCTACGCCATGCGTCTCTTCTGTGTTACATCAGATTCAAGACTCCCTTGATTTTGCTTCCATGTAGGAAACAAGTAAAAGTCTTTTTTCCAATTGATGGTTTGTGCAGACATTGCAGCCAACTACACATCAAGTTCTTCTCATACTCGTTGTAATCGTTTGTAATGGCCTCGAAGTATGGCAACTTTTCCGATCAGCTACTGCAGGGCCAATGTCATGACATGGCGTTACCGTCCCCTGTGGAAGGAGTTTGTTTTCCGGAGCAGCCACAGCATTGCAACAATCTCTTTATTTGTGATTCTTTACAGAATACTGCTGGATAAATGACAGGGATTTGCTACCTGGCCTTTGCTGAAAGGAGGGTCGGTTGCAATTTCAGTACACACACACACACACACACACACACACACATATATATATATATAGTATTTTGAGCCGTCTGATAGCTCTGACTTGCTATCTTGATTTTTCAAAAGTACAAACTCTTCTCACATAGATATTACCTCAAATTAGGTCTTTTTTTCTGAGGATTTCATGGCGGTTCGGAGGGTGTGCTGCAAGGACTTATGTTGGACTTATTTTATGCAAATATGAATAATGGATCCAGTTGTTCTGCCCTGCCTCCTTTAGGAAGATCTGACCATAATCTGGTTCTTCTCACCTCCACCTACAAGCCCATCGTTCAGCAGCAACCAGTCATCACAAAGACTATCAAAATCTGGTCTGCTGAAGCTGAAGATGCTCTTAGAGGAGGCTTTGAGGCTACAGACTGGAACGTCCTCTGTGAACCTCATGGAGACGACATCAACGCCATGACTGAGTGTGTGACAGATTACATAAACTTCTGTGTGGACAGCATCGTCCCAACAAGAACAGTGAGGTGCTTCCCCAATAACAAACAAAAAATCCAGTTTTTCACATGATGAACATGTAAAATTCTCCAGATGTAGGAGCCATTTTTAATGTACGTACGTGTAGATTTTCACATGTGTTTAGTCAACATGACCACCTGAAGGGACTCGGCTCATCTTATAAGCTGATGTCAGAAAGATGGAAAAGATAGAACATGTCCTACTGATTGGAAACATAAAAGATGCAACCTCACCTGGACACAATAGAGATTACAGTTACCTTTATTAAGGTATTACTGTTAAAATCCTCAGTTGTTTTCACATTTATTATTTCCTCCAGTGTTTTACTCCTGCAGACCAGACTGGACATTCTGCTCTACATTTGATGCTGCATAAAAGTTAAACAATAGATGACTGCAGAAACAATGTGATTAGTTTTAGAAAGGTGTGGAGAGACACTGCCATACCTCTCCCTGCCGACAGCGAATCAGCTGGATCAGCGCCCCCTCCTGAAAGGAAAGTTCCTCTGCACTTTGAGCTTGGTAGGAGTACAGAGCTCTGACAACACCTGGGACAGATGAGACTGAATTAAAACCCTGCGCTTGTCAATGCATGGATCATCTGCTGGGAAAAACGATTAAAAAAAGGAAACAGAAAGGTGGATGATGATGCTCAACCCAAACCTACAAGCTGCACACAACCCACATGTCCTCAGAGAAGGATCTTCTTTAACGGGAAAAGCTACAGAGGACATCCGATATCTAAGTTTATGGCACCTTGGACTCTGCTTATGACGAGAAAAAATGAAAAAACTACCAACAGATGAGTACAACAGCTAAAAAATGTGTTTTAATCTAATAGAAATTTGAAGTTACACGAGTCCATACACAAGCACACATTACTGTTGTATCTGCAAACACTGAATCTCTATCACAGGAGCTCCATCCTGAACGGCTCAAAGCTGAGAAAAGTTCAAGCTCTGTGGTGCCTCTTTAACTACGCTGCAGCTTCTTTTTGCTTCTTTTATCTGGTTGCATATTAGCTCCAGATGTACTCGGCTCTGCCGGGCTAAATATCCACAGGGGTCCTGAAAGCAGACCCAGTAGTCCAGTGATCCAGAAGTCTCACTAAATGCTCCGTCTCCATCTCTCCGGTTGAGCCTGAATGGCTCTTCAGCCAGATTTACTGCTGGTTTGTGTGTTGATGGGAGATTTTAGATGAGGGTTTTCTCCACATGCACGTGCACTCTGATGCCAGCATGTCGGTCTTTGTGCACGTCTTCACACAGAATGCTGCAGTGATGTTCTGATTACCTAAAGTGAATTCTAAATCTGCACAGGAAGCCTTTCCAGCCGAACAAAGATCACATAGGTGAGGTGGAGGGTGAAACTCTGGACATGCGTGGGTACGCGGACATTTCTTTCTCCTGGATCAGCAGAGACGCGGAAGCCAGCCTGACTCGGAAACACAGTTTTTTCTGACATATCTGTACTGTGATGGCAGGAATGAGAAGTTACTCTAATCCCTCTCAGAGCAGTCGAGGAGCAACGTAACACCAACCTCTGCACTCTTCCTTCTCCGAGGAGAAGGTGGAAGTGACTGAACTGTCCAGCGGAGGGGGGTCCTTTGCTGGCAGACACAGGAAGTGAACGTAGCGCTCAGGAACGTAGCCCACCTGACCAGAGGAGTTACGCACCTGCAGAGACATCAGGAAATATCCACCTGATCATGCGCTCAGGAACCAATCCCTGATCAGACAGACATACCGTTACCTTCAGCCAGTCCTCCATGTCTCCGTCCTCTACCACCTGAAGCTCCTCCCCTTCTGTGATTGATAACTCATCTGATTGGCTGGCCTACACACGGAAACACATTAGTGTCGTCTGCAGATTTCCACCAAATCTCTTCAGGCTCTTTCTTTCATTTATTTATGACTTCTCAGCCAAGTTATATATTATGTTAATTTGTTTTTTGGTTATTTAAATGTTTTTAGGTTAGACAGTTTTCTATTGATCTATTATTAATTATTTATTCTCATTGTCTTGTTTCTGATTTTATTTTGTGTGGATATAAATACAAGTCGGTGTTTAGGGGTTAACACCTACATAATGAGCAAAAAGGTTTTTTTTAACATCTGCCAGGTTAAAAGTAGAATTGTCTATTGTGTAAAGTTATTTTTATATCTGTGTGTTGATTCAAGCACAGATTTCCAAAGTTAGGCAGATGTTCACATCTGTACATATGATGAGTCAAGTTTCTTCCTTTAGCTCTTCAGTTAAATGATGAAAAACTGAATACACAGGCAAATAAATGCATCCCTCTTTGGTCCACGTTACACTGACTTCAACTAGAATTTAAAGATTTAAGTTGCTTCATTACATTTAATTAAAACAGTTTTAAATGATATTACTACAAATCCAAATACAAATAAAATGACCAAAAATGATTTCAGGAAAGCGGTGGCGCAGTGGTTAGCACTGTGGCCTCAAAGCAAGAAGGTCACTGGTTTGATCCTTGGCTGGTTTGGTCAGTGTCCTTTCTGTGTGGAGTTTGCATGTTCTCCCCGTGTCTGTGTGGGTTCTCTCTGGGTTCTACAGCTTCCTCCCACCGTCCAAACACATGCATGATAGGTTAATTGGTCACTCTAAATTGCCCCTAGGAGTGAGTGTGAGTGTGGTTGTTTGTCTCTCTGTGTGGCCCTGTGATGGACTGGCGAGCTGTCCAGGGTGTACCCTGCCTGTCGCCCAAAGCCAGGGCTCCAGCTTTTGAGGACAACCTGGGGTTAGCCTGGACCAGATGTGAATTTATATATAAACAAACCCACACACACATTCTACAGTATATATGTATATATATATATATATATATATATATATATATATATATATATATATATGTATATACATATATATACATTTATATATATATGTATATATATGTATATATATATATATATATATATATATATATATATATATATATATATATATATACATATATATACATTTATATATATATGTATATATATATATATATATATATATATATATATATATATATATATATATATATATATATATATATATATATATATATATATATATATATGTATATATATATATAAATGTTGGGATATGAGGACTAGATATTTCAGGTTAGATCTGTACATCAGTACAAATGAATCTGGTCAGATAACTACGTAGATAAAAGCATAGATCAGGGGCAGAAACTAAAGTTTGCCTAGGGTCTAAATAACCTCTTTACATCTAAAACCTGTTCTTTTCTTTGTTCTTATACGTTTATTTATGTTTTATATATTATACTCAAATGGAATTGGTACAACATGTTTGTCTACGGTGTGATCTAAAAGCAAAGATTTATTTGTATGTTTAACACGGTGTGGGCTCTACTGTCCTTTACTGTCCAGCAGTAGATGAGAAAGTGGATCAGGAAGATAATAAACTTTATATCTGTGTGTAATAAGCAGCAGATTTCCTCCTCGGGAGGCTGAGAGGAGGAGAAGCAGCAGCTAGCTTCGGGGTGATCTCCCTTCACGTCACCCAGCAGCGATGAAGCAGACGCCGCTTTGTGGTGTTTGTTGCTAAAGCTTGTAGCATTTGCTGCTGAACAGGCAGCTTCTCAGAGCGAACCTCCTCTGCTGCCGACATGCTGGACGTCTCTCTCTCCTCTGTCTAGCTCCACCATTCTTAAAGTGACCACACTGTTCTGTAAACACAACGCGGCAAACAGCAGCGTGTCTGCATGTCCTGAACATCTAGATTAACCGCTCATTGCCTCCATCCCACAGCCCAGCCAGCCTGAGTTGTAGCCTTGCTTTCATTGTGTGTGTGTGTGTGTGTGTGTGTGTGTGTGTGTGTGTGTGTGTGAGACTGAGTTTTACAGCATCTCTTCTCGGAGCTTGTACACATCTTTCTGCTATGTGTGGAACTTTGAATCTGATCCAACGTCACATCGCCTTTTTCTCTGGTTTTTAATTTTGTAGTAAATTTTTGCTGCTGTTTATTCATCCAGCTGTTTTTAGACCTGCCTTACCCAGTTCATCGTCACAGGGAAGCTCCAGATCACAACCCCGAAATTCTTTTCCATTACCACACTCCTCTTCAATCTGAATGCCCTTCCTATTCCATCGAGCCTTGAGCCAATCAGGAGGCATGCTGAGCACTCTTTGATTCTCACGACAGTCATTCAGAACCTCCAGACTCTATCTGGGACATTGCTGCCTCACAACCTCTGAGAAAGTCTGAAAACTCTCTGTCCTTTGTTCCAGTTTTTGGCCACAATGAAAGCTTATCTCTGAAGGCTTTAGCGATTATGAATGAACCTCCCTATCTTTCCTCCAGGGGATGTTCTTACCCTCTCTTAGAAGTTGAAATGACATTTTCCAATCCTTATACTTAATAGAATCGCCACTACAAACTGCAGGCTCTGGAACTGGTAGACAACTAATGTTGATGGACTCCGCCGAGGCTTTAGTCAGTGCAGTTGTTCCATCTTCCTGCATGGCATTAGTCACAGATTGCTCTCTAATGGTGTATTGTGGAATAGTGGGTTTAGTAAATGGCTGTGCGCTCGGATTGAGCTTGGAAAGTGCAGGTTTATGTTTAGGCTTGGGTGTGAGCGCCTTCTGGATGTTTCATGTTTCAACGTTCACCCTTTGAGGACTTAGAACTTTGGGAAGTTGTAGAAATGAACACTAAAAAACACTGACCTCTTCTCTACATCTTGCTCACTTCCTTTTGCTCCAAGATTTTCTAGTGCTTGTTGTTTGATCCTTTGAGAAACAGTATCACAAGTGTCCACTCTGCGCCGAGTGCCTCCATCAGGAGTGTCATGACTGCAAAGCTCTTCATAGGCACGTTTCACTTCTTCAGACGCATTTTGGATCTGAACAGTGTGGTCATGCAAACCTTCACCAACACATGCATCAAGTGCCTTTCTAGCTTGTTTAGCAATAGCTTTCCACTCATCATAACTGGCCTGGAAATGAGTTTGAAGCCTAATCCCTTTAGCATAGCTTGGCCTTTCTCCATTAGTTTCCTGAGGCTTTTCCTTTAACAGTTTGACCTGTGCCTGACTCTTCTGAGATTATGTCTCCAAGTACCCTTTGGGAGAGTTCTTGCTGCCACTGCGCTCCACTGCTGCCTTCAGGCTGTTTGTTAGCTCGTCATGAATCCAGGTGTGTCTGGAGGTTCCAGCTGGAAGTTATGGAGCTTCTCACATAAGTGTCATGAGCCCTGTGTACATTTCTTATAAACCAATGACACACTGCTACTATTCTAAATGTTGGGAGAAGCAAGCTTTGCCAAACATGTCAAAGGAGGATGCATACAATGATGAAGGGATCAAGTCCTGCCCCAGCCTGAATAAATGTAGCAGTCCCATGAGGGTAAAACCTTCAGCCAGAACCCAGGTCTTGACTCATGCATTAGTTGCTTGTGGTATGGAATTCTGGGATATAATAAACACAACCTGCTTGCAAATCCCATGGATTGATTAAGTTCTCCTGACTTTTTCACTGATGGAGGGATTATGCCTCTCGGCTGGCCTAGGAACGTGTCTGGATACACTTGGAAGAGCTGGCAAACGTGGTTGGGCAGAGGCAAGTCTGGGTTTTCCCATCTCCACAATCAGGACTGCTAGCACTTAGGAATGTGTACTGAACCCATTTATCTTTACATTGTTTGCTTATGACTGTTCCCATCTACTCCTCCACACCACCATCAGATTCCCTGTGTCCCACAGCAGGCCTGAGGACGAACCGGCATGACCCTGATTGTAAACACAATTAAAAGCAAGAAGATTCTACTGTACAGCCATTCTACAGGCACTTTTATCCAAAGCAACTTGCATGTGAGATGGGGAGGTGGGAGGAAGTTGCAGAACCACAGAGAACCCTAGCACACACAAGAAGAACATCCAAACTCTGCACAGAAAAGCCGCTGTTCCAACCTCTACCATAGGTGAGCTTAGAAGTGAGGCCACAGTGCTAACCACTATGCCACCGTTCATAATCAGATCTTCCATCTGCGTTCTGAGATAAGGTCCTAGTTCTAACTACCTGATAGCTGAAGACAACTCTGCAAGCTGCAGGGTAGACACACACTCCAGAGGCTGAACTTGGATCTGTAAAAATGTCTCCGTTCTCCTCATCGTAGTCTTCAAAGTCAGTGAGCTCAAACTCCTCCTCCTGAAACATACAATAAACACCAAAGACAAGTTATCAGAGGCATTAAATCATTCCTGCTGCAAACTGGGGAATTTAAAATAAGTCAGGTGTAGTCCTTCCAGTTTCTGTTCCAGCACTTTGCTTTAACAATCCCCTTAAAAATAAAAACAGTTGGGTCAGTTGGGTTTTGGTGGATTATTTCTTCTTCTAACAATAAAACTGACACTGTTTTTCCAATCAGCTTCTCTGCATGCTGCTCCTCCACCCAGATTACCAGTTGAGATGCACCAAACCTTCCCTTCAGTTCAGATATGCAGAGATGTGCATCTTTATTCTGTTTACATTACATATATTTTTCACAGCACTAAGCCATGCTCTTTTCTGCCATTATGACTGGTTTTTATGAAGTTTTTAGTCAAAGATGCCATTTAGTTTTTTTATTTATGTGGCTGCTGCAAACTTGAATTTTCCAGTGGGTTAATAAAGTATAAAAACTCCTCTCTCAGCCACCCCAGCCTTGGTGGGTCAGCTTGTGCAGTATTACCCTCCCACTTGGAGTACAATTTGGCTGGGTTAGTTAAGAAGAACCAGTTTGTTTTTCTGGCTTCAGCTTCTTGTGTATCTCTTTAGTCATGCAGCCAATGCTTGGAGTCTTTGTTTGGCAGTTTCCAGGGCCTCAGACATGGACATCTGGCTGTACCTGTCATGGTTTTTTTCCCAGCAGTACCTGAAGGCATCCTCCAGGGCTGATTTGCTGATGTGTTCCACCTGTGCCTCTCACTACTTCAGCAGCAAGCTCAGGACTCCTGATAGCCAGATCGTCAGAGTTTCTCTGTTTGTTTCCAGCCTCTATTATCAAGTACCTGCTCTCCCTGGATTCCTTACATTTCTCCTCAGTCCTAAGTTCCAGCCTGCCCCAGCATTTTCCTATTCCCTTCTCCTCGTGAGTCTTCCCGGTATGTTGGACCTTGGGCCGTTTCTTGGATTTGGATTTTGGATTCTGGACAACCCATCTTCGTCTCTGGTGAGGAGATTATGTTTGTTCCTCTTGGACATTAATTTGGCCGGATCCTGCAGACTGTCTCGCTGTGAATGCACCCTTAGAAACTGAATGGGGGGTTCTCCTGGTAGCCCCCGCAAACCCTATTAAATTGTGTAAAGTCTTCAGGTGGTGAACATAAGTAGATAACGAGGTGTTTTAAAAAAAAAAAAAAAAAAAAACAAAGATGATGGCCCAATGAATATTTTCATAAGTCTGGTAAGTGTTAAAGGGGGAAAAGGGACCTTCCAACATATGTATGAATGTTGAGTCACCTACAGTACTCCCTTCAGTAGATTAAGAACTGGATGGCTGATTGAGATGTATTTGTTCCCCATCATATGACAGTTTACTGCTCGTTTCCTTCAGGAACATGAAAAAGTAAAGGACCTGGTGTTTGCTTGGTTAGAAACCTCAGAACTGTGGCAGTCAGTATGTAAGATTGTAAATATTTCTCTTCTACACACACTCAGCTCACAGACTTTCCACGAAAAGCGAAAGAGAATGTAACCACTGATTTATTTTATAAAGACAATAGTTCCTAAATCTGACTTATGAGCCTTTGCTTTAATATGTCTTTAGGACATGTTAACCCTTATATTAATGGCTGACAGTATTTGAGTTCAGTTTTAAAAACAATTTGTTTTAATGTCTTGATGTCAAATCAAAGCTGATTGTTTTAGGATATTTTGAAAGTAATTCCATTAAAATGAAGCATATGAGATAAAATGTCCCAGAATGATTTTTTGGGTGTGATGATGCTGATGATAAATGCCGAAAGCAACGTGTTTTCATACTGAGAAGTCTCCAGTAGATTTCCTCTGTTCGCTCAGATGCCGCTCCCTCTCCAGCTCCTCCTCCGCCTGCTTCATAGCATCATGAAACCAGTGATCAGTTCCTCTGATGATCTCAGACAGCAGAGCCAGACGAGCTTCAGCCTTCACCCTGCTGAGCTGATGAACCAACACATCGACACAACATGACAACACCTTGTCACATCAATGTGTGTGTGTGTGTGTTCAGATATCTACCTTGGCTTTTCTGACACTCTCCTGAACTTCAGTTATCTTCTGCTCCACACTGAGCCTGGTTTCCCCAGACAGGAGGTTTAGTCGACTCTCCAACAACTTCAGAGCCTGAAGTCCAGAACAAGGAAGAGATCGGATTCTAGTTCTCATTCTAACAGTAATATTTTTTTATAAGTTCATGGAATCTTTAAAATTTTGTTAAACTTTTTTATGCAGCTTTAGCTACAAGATGTAACAAGTATGGAGGATCAAAATGAGAGATAAAATCACACCCTCTCTCCATGAGTGACAATCTTGTAGTCCCTAGCAGCCTTGGTTGCCCATTTTTTGGCTTCCTTCACAAGACAACTTTTCCCATCTGACAGGGAGATATCCTGCAAAGCAGACACCTAAATGTGCAAAGGACAGAAGAAAATTCATTTTTCACTTTGTTTTTATAAATAGGAAATCTGTTTATTAATTGATCATTGTGAGACTAAAAGGATGATGGAATAAAACAGTTGGTGGAATCATTTTGATAAGTTCTGTCTTAAAGTAGCACTACTGAATTTTGTCAGATTTTCTAAGTGATGTGCCCCTTTCAATCAGCTAATTCAGTGTCCTCTTCAACCTGTCTCTTTTCTGAGACTGCTGCAGTCAGTAGATGGAGCAACTTGCAGCACTCTGTTTAGTTTGAAGAACTTTCATCCAATCACAAGCCTGAATTTATCTTTACAAAATGCTCAATATCTCAAACTACAAAGATTTAAAATGAGAAAGTAATAACACATCTCCTGAAGGAGTTGCAGGTCTGAATGATTGAAGTGACTTGAATGCTGTAGAAGTAGTAGTGTGCCAAAGTTTGGTAGAATGACTAGAAGTATTGCTTGTCTTGCAGAAGAGCAACAGTGAATGTCCTTTTCGGCTGACTGATATGCAATAGCATCACCACTTGGAGAAGCAGCACAACTATCCAACTGGATTTATCAAGGTACCGTATCGGAATTCAAAACCACGAACACGTGAACAAGAGCCTGTTCCTTTAACCACTACACCAGCACAGCGCTGTGCTGGACTCTGGCAGAAGCATTGAATTTTTTTTACCATTGGGATAGGAATGCTTTTGCCAGTCAGCAGAATTGCAAAACGATGTGAAAGGTTCAACTGCTGTCAAGAAGCTTAAGACAGTTTGCAAAAACAACTAAAATTTTGAAGTCAGAAGTTACACTGCATTAATCAATGCAGAAACCCACTTGGAACTGCTTGAGTAATCAGTTACTTTATTGTTCAACGTGAACAGCTTTGTTTCATTTTAAGCATTTTAACAAGATGTAATATTGAACTGTCATTTTTGCACAGTTTATATTTATTAACACTTTGTATTAATTGTACAACTTTTGAGGACAGATATTGCACATAGTTTCTTTGTGCAGACCATCTACACTTGTTCACATTGTTCAATAATGGATTTGAAACTTTGCCTTGTATACTAATGTGTGTGCAGAAAACAGACCAATTGCTGAGCTGAATTTCCCATTTCATCCAATCACAAGAATGGATTTTAAAAAACTGACAAACTTGAATAAATTCAAGTTTTTTTACGTAGGCCAAAAGTCATAGTACTTATCTCCTGAATGGGCTGAAGAGTTTGATACTTGACTGGTTAAAGTGAGACAAAAGGTGTAGGAGGAGTAGCGTTTCAAACATTTTGCAGGAAAGACACTGGAGACCAGGACAGAGACAAACCAGACACTGCAAACTGGTGCAGAGCACCAAACCCCCCGTTGAAGCTGTTTTCAGCTCAATATGCAAAAACGGCCAAAAAAAATATTAATTGCCAAGAATAGGAGTAGAATTATTACTGACATGATTTGGAAAGGTCCACCATCAGGAATTAAACCTCAGAACTTCTGACCCATAGTCCTTTCATGTAACCACTATTCCACCATAAGTCTGCTGGCAAGGCAATGGCATAACTGTAGAATCTTTTGGGATAGAAATGCCTTTCTAGAACTTCCATCAGCGTGTAATCAGCAGGATTGCTATAAGGGAAAGGTTGAACTAAACTGCTGTGAAGAAGCTAAAGATAGTTTTAAATAGTGCAAAAGCACATATATCAGAATGAGCTGGAGAGTTTAAGATTTGAATGGGTGAAGTAGCACAACAGACATAGAAGCTTGAAACCATGGTTTTCTATGTGTAGTGATTAGTGGATGAAGCATTCCTATTTGACACAATGCAGTACCAGGATTTGAACCTGTGAACAACAGCCCTCTCATTAAACCACTACAACACCAAAGGACTTGGCAGCGCCCCGGCAGTAGTGGTAAAAAGTTTTGCAACTGACCTGTTGGTCAACTGAAAAGCACCATTGACTAAAATGCTCAGTTTCTTTTAATTTCTAATCTTAGAGCACCATCTAGTGGCAATGTAAAGGAGCAGTTTATATTTTAAGCGCTATTCATAGAGCTGCAATGTACCAGCCACTGTAAACTGGTGCAACAGCATAAGTATTAGCAAGGTATGCTGGGAAGCTCCACCCACCAATTCCTAACAGGCTACAGTATATTAGTAAAACTCACCGGTGACTCCCAACTGGACCCCAGAAATGGCATAAAAACAAACACACCTTGTCCTGTGGCGCAGGCTGGAAGGTGAAATCAAGTGATTTGTTAAAGAAAGAAGATTCTTGTAGAAACTGCTGAATATTTCTCTCTCTGGTCACCTGAAAACAATGACAACAAGCAATCAAGAATTTAAATAAGGCCTCTGGCCCTTCTGGGTTGATCTGTCCTGCCCAGAATCTGGATCTGACCCTGACCGCGCTTTCTTCCCCTGGCCACACTGGGATTTTCTCCGACCTACTCAGGATCTGGATCTTTCCCACTCTAGATGCTTCTCCTACCTTTCACTCAGATGTGAGTGAATCTCAACATCAGTTCAATTTCTCTTGAACATATTTAATGACCCAGTTTTACTTCTAGACCAGACCACGTGGGAATTTATTCCTCTCCCGTGTTTTCTTGGCATTTCTCTATTCCCGGAGTTGTCGACAACCATTATCCTTATTTTATATATATATTCTTGTCAATCTGCTCATTCCTGGCTCTTGAGTCCAAACATTCACCACCCCTTGACGATAACCTCTATAAAAGATTAGTTAATATCACGCGCTGTATTAAACTGACAGGTAGATGTTCTAACAGCTAAACTAACCTGTACATAGATACTGTCCACATCTGTCCTTGCCCATTTCAGAAACAGCTGCAGAATTGAGCCAATGAGGACCACTTTATTAGTCCAGCTGCACCTTGCTGATGGTGAAACTTTTTAAATGAATCAGGTTGTCAGTGTGTTTATCTGGTTGGAAATGGTTGCAAATGCAGCCTTTCATGCTTGCGAGTTAAATGTTGGGCGTTTCAGTTAACTCCATATGGAGTGTGACTGTGGATGTGTTTGCTGCTTGCATGGAAGAACAGGTGGGTTCTTCCATAGAAAAGTTTTGAAAACCTCTGAAGGTTGGAAAGTATCTTGTCTGTTTAAGAACAGGTGGGTTTTTGCTGTTGATAGCTTATTGTTTTCAATGTTGTCTCCATTAGGTATTGCTGTTTCATATGTTGGTGGTAAAGTAGCATCCGAATGACTTGCTAACATGTCAGCATAAAACCAGTAGTCTTCTTGTGACTGTAGTACTGAACCATATGATAAGAGTAGAGGAGAGACAAGAACTGGATAGGTGTGTATGTACACACGTGTGCAGTATAGTAGTAGAGGTGGATGGGATGACTGTATGATTTGACTGGCCAGACTGTTTGTCCCAGTCTGGCTTTCAATTACAGTGGTTGTATTGCTGATGTTCAGTATCAGTACATGAATGGGATTAACAATGGTTCTTATTTCTATCATACAGGAACATTTACAGAAGAATACAAACCTTAGCAACACAGTCCCATATCTTGTTGTATTGTTTGTGTGCAGCCAGACAGGCGTCCATCTCTGTCCCACACAACAGGGTAAAGTAGTGTCTTAAATCCCTGTAAACATCTCCATCGAGCTGCTGAGGAGGGAAACAAAGCATGACATAGCTTGTTACTGTTGCTCCTTGTCTCTTTGTGCATTAAGATTAATTACTTTAAAAGAGAGAAAGAACAAAGCCTATGCGACCAGTTACTCCAGATTAAGCTGCACAAAATTTCAAAGAATTTCATATTGGGAAAACAACTGTTTACCAGAATTCACCCTGAGGAAGAAAATCTAGAGTTTCCTCTTCTATACATACTGGAAGATGACGTTTACAGCTTTTCTCTAGAACAGTTTCAAGCATGGCTCCTTCATAGATAAAAACTAACAGTCTGATGTTGTTCCTCTGGTTTACATGGCAGCATGTTTCCTCTGGTCGCTTTGTGGGTGATGTTCAATATTTACACACCACCAGAACCAAGCAAGCAAGTCGGGCAGCTGGCCAGGCGAGTGAGTAGGCAGGAAGGCAAAAACATGACATATTATTTATTTCAAACTCAGAAGGATCCATATCACAATAACAATACAATACTAAAGTACAATGGGTTGGATTTTCTGGACTGGTCCTTAACTGGTTCAGGTCATATTTTAGATGGCCGGAGTTATTTCGTTACAATTGATAGCTATGAATCTGAGCGGCCATGACTCGTGGAGTACCTCGGGTCAGTCCTTGGACCTCTTCTGTTGAACTTGTATTTGCTCCCTTCGGGCCAAATAATACAGAACTTTTATCACAATTATGCAGACGACACGCAGCTTTGTGTCTTTGTCACCAGATGACCACAGTCCAATAGACTTACTGTGTTGGGAGCAAGTAAACACCAAGATGAGAGAGAATTTTCTTCAATTAAATGAAGACAAAACTGAGATTATTCTGTTTGGTAGCAAAGAAAAGAGGGTCTGCGTTGGTAAACACCTGGAGACTCCAGCTCTCAAAACCACCAATCAGGTCTGTAACTTGGAGTGTTGATGGACTCACATCTGACTTTCAGCTGCCACATAAAAGCTTCACTTTTATGTGGGCGGGGGGAGTGGTGCTGTTCAGGGGTCTGGGCTGGCCTGGCGGGGGTGGGACTGCTGCTGGCCCTGGGTGGTGCTGGATCGGCTGCATGTGTGGAGTGGTGGGGGGGCGTTGACAGGGGTGGGGGATAGTTGTGGGGCCCTGATCGGGGCCCTCCTATCCCCTGCTCCCCCGGGGGTATCTCACAGGGGACACGTTGGGAAAGAAAGGTGAGGGCGTGCATGAGCCAATGGATGAAGTGGTGAACGAATGTTAGGGGGGGGGGAATCAGGGTGTAAGAATTTAGGAAAGTGGGTGGCCGCTGGGATAGGAGGAAGGGGGGGTGTATGCAGATGGGTGGGGGTGTGTATGTGGGGTTATGTTGGTGGTACGGGGAAGTGATGGGGTGGGTGTACAATGAGTGTGAATGTGGATAGAGGGGTGTAGGGAGGGGTGTGTGTGTGTGTGTGTGTGTGTAGAGTGGGGTATGTGTGTATGGAAGAATGGGTGATTATAGAGGGAGCAGGGTAGGTGGGTGGGTGCATGTGTGTGTGTGTGTGCGTGCGTGGAGGGTCTTGGTGCTCGGGGAGCGCTGCTGGTCCACTGGGGTGCGGCCTGGCTGCCGCTCGGTGGCGGTCTGGGGATCCCGGCCCTCCGTCGGTGTGGGCTGGGCCCTCTGCCTGCGGGGGTGGGGGGTTGCTTCTGGGCTCTTGGGGCCCGCGCTCTGTCTGCCCTGGGGGGCCGGTGCCCGGTGGGGCCGGTCCTCGCTGGTCCGGGCCTGCTGGGGCCTGTTCCCCCTGACTGCGGGGGACTCTGGCTGGGACCCCCCTCTGCCTCCTCCTGGGTCGGTGCATGGCTGGCTCCGGGGTGGGGCGGTTGGGGTCTGCGCCTGGGGGTGGCTGCCGATGGCCCGGGTCTCGGGGGTCCTCCTGGCGTGCCTCTTGCCTTTGTGTGGGAGGGGTCACACTGGCATGATCTTCTCTGAACACGTTCCACTCTGCATGTTCTGCATGTGACACAGTCACCGAGTCGTCTGCAGGTTTATTCACTAACAGCAGCTAGTTTTCTCATTTCTGTTTGTTTCTCATTTATATTTAACTTTTTACATTCATAGTTTAGTTACTATGATCTAAAGTTGGCTTGTATGTGTATGTATATGTGTTAATACTGGCGAGTGCGTATATGTGTACATACGTGTATAAATGTGTGTGTGTGTGTGTGTGTGTGTGTGTGTGTGTGTGTGTGTGTGTGTGTGTGTGTATACATCTGTTGGTTGTTTTTTTTTCTTTTTGTTTTTGGGTTATTTTTTAGTTTTTTTTTCTCTCCCTTTATCTCTTTCACTTTTCTTATGAGGTGTTTTTCTCCTTTCTCTTTCTGTCTTTTGTCTGTCCTCTCTGGTCCAGCAGTACAAACTCTACAATTCAAACAATAATACAAAACAAATATAGAAATAAAAATTCAGAAAGTCAAGGGGATCATTATATCTATAAAGCTTCCCTTGGCAGAGAAAATTTGCTCAGCAGAACATCCAGACCATCATTCTGCTGCCTAAATGCTGGACAAGACCAAAAAAAAAAAGACACCTTTTTACCAACTGAGAAACATCCACAGGAAAAGTTAAGTTTAGTCTCCCAGTAGAAACTCCTCCAATCATTCATCTCCAGTAGACAGGATTGCTGGAACAGCCTTTGAACAGGACTTCCCAGTAAAACCAGTAGACAGGATTGCTGGAACGGCCTTTGAACAGGACTTCCCAGTAAAACCAGTAGACAGGATTGCTGGAACGGCCTTTGAACAGGACTTCCCAGTAAAACCAGTAGACAGGATTGCTGGAACGGCCTTTGAACAGGACTTCCTAAAAAGAGCATTAAACATCTGTAGCTCATCCAGATGCTGCTGGAGCTTTAACCACGACTAAGAGGTCTGAACACATCACACCAGTTTTAAAATCTTTACACTGGTTTCCAGTTCATACTGGTTTCCAGTCACTCACAGGATAGATTTAAACCCTGCTGATTGTTTACAAATCCCAGAATGGTTTGGGACCAGAATCCATCTGTGATACGTTCAGAGAATATGAACCAGGCAGAGCTCTTTGATCCAAAGACCACTAGTCCAGACCAGAGACCAGACCAGCATTTAGCTGCCAGTGGAGATTAAACTTTCACAAAATGCAGAAACTTTTAATTCCAGGTTAAAAACATTTCTTTTGTCATGCGCCTGCATGATATCTGCTCAGTAACTTTTAATTAATTCTGCTTTTAATTATTGTAATATAATTGATGATTTCATTGTGATTTTGCTATTTGTTTTCTTTTGTGCTTTTTTCTGTAATGTTTTTAATGTTTCATTAAAAGCACTTTGAATTGTCTTGTAATGAAAGGTGCTTTACAAATAAACTTGCATTGCCTAAAAAATAAAACAAAGCACTACACTATGGTCAGTGTCAAACAAATAAAGGGGTTCGCAGTGGTTAATCTGGAGGAGACCCAGGACACGCTGGAGGGATTATATCTCTCGGCTGGCCTGGGAACGCCTCAGGATCCCCCCCGCAGAGTTGGCAAATGTGACTGGGGAGAGGGAAGTCTGGGCTTCCCTGCTAGGCTGCTGCCCCTGCGACCCGACCCCGGATAAGCAGCATGAAGATGAAGGAGAAGTATTACAAAGTTTGTACTGCTGGATCAGACCAGAGAGGACAGAAAGAGAATCGAGAAGAAGAGGAAACAAAACACCTTTTAGAGAGAGAGAGAGAGAGAGAGAGAGAGACAGAGAGAGAGAGAAGGAAAAAAAAAGATTGAAAAAGAGAAAAGCCTACATACATTTGCGTGTATATAAGCACACATACACACCCACTTATATATACACACATCCATACACCTATACATACTGGAGTCATGTTCCCCCTGCGGGAGGACGAAGCCATCAACTATCAGGAAAACCCAGAGCTCACAAGCTAGATCAGACACACAGGAAGAAAACCAGCCGTTGCTAGTGAATGAACCTGCAGGCGACTCGGTGACTGTAACATGCAGAACATACAGAGTGGAACGTGTTCAGAGAAGAGTGATCATGCCAATGTGGCCCCGCCCACACGCAGGCAAGAGGAAGGCCCGGAGAACCCCAAGGCTCGAGCAGCTGGCGGCCGTCCCCAAGCACAGATCCCAACCGCCCCGCTCCGGAGCCAGCCATGCCCACCCACCCAGGAGGTGGCAGAGGGGGGGACGGTCAGGGGGAACAGGCCCCAGCAGGCCCGGACCGGCAAAGCCCGGCTCTGCCGGGCACCGGTCACCCAGGGCAGACAGAGTGCGGGCCCCAGGACCCCAAGAGCCCGGAAGGCAACCCCCGGACCCCGTAGGCAGAAAGTACAGCCAGGACACCCAGACCGCCACTGAATGGTAGCCAGGCCGCGCCCCGCTGCACCGGCCGCAAGGTCCCCTGGCTCCAAGGCCCTTTCACCCCTCCCACTCACTCACTCACTCTGACACACTCTCACAGACACACACTCACCCACACACACACACACACACAGGGATAAATGGAAGCAATGATGGAAACATTATCTGAAAAATTATGAAATGAAAATATCGGTGAGGATTTTAATTCTAACAATGATGAATGCTAAAATTGATGCAATGAGATGGAGCAGGAAGGAACAGGGTGGAATTAAGATAATAAATCTGAAGGATTATCTTTTAATAATTTTTTATAAGAATTTGTTCAATTATATTAAATTTGGAGGTAAGATCAAATTTAATAATTTAGTATACGTTTTGATGTATTGTTTCAAGGCACCACAAAGATTCAGAGCACTATCAGATCCTACTTTTAGATGCTGGGTCTTGAGTTTTGGTTGAGCCGGGTGGATGCTCCCTGTTCGGCGTGGGCTCGGGGTCTGGACCTTTTGGTGTTGAGCGGTGTAACTCTATGAAGCTACTCTGATGGCCTGCATGGAGTCCAGTGGAGTTCCAGAAGCAATGTGGTGACAAAATTAAATTAGTCGAAAATAGGAGTAGTTCCAGGTTTCACGAGTACCATGTTCGGATTTACAGTACTTGTAAAGACGCATTAAGAGGTTTGGAACTGCGGTTCTTCTTATCTCTGGAAAATTACTGGGTAAAAATAAAAACAATTGGTGTTGCAGTTTCAACAAAAATATTAACTTTCTTTTGTGCACGGAACAATGAAGAGGAGATGTGACCAGGATGAGCCACACTACTTTGAAAAAGAAAAAATCCCCAAGCTAAAAAGGTGGACCGAGTAGAGAGCATCACTACAACACCAGGGAGACGGACCAGTAAATTCAACCTGATTTTTTTTTTTTACAACTGAGGGTTGATAATACAATCGTTAAAATCAATAAAAGGATAAAACAAAGGAAAATATCCCTAAAATTCCCAAGTTCCTGCTGTACGTTAAAGCCAGTCTTGACTTGATGTCACTCCAATTGAGGGCGGCTCTTCCACCGCTGGTGGCCAGGCCCGGCTCTGTGGGGGAAACCCTCGTCTCACGGTCCTGCACATAAAAAGGCGACAGGAGTATTCTGCTCCACCCGGCGATAAAATGTTGCAGGGAAGTCGCTGTACTCGCATAACTGGGTCATCTCCCCTGCCCATCCGCGACATAGCATGCTCCGTTACCGTCGACACCACTTCCTGTTTCGACGTGCCGCCGTCTCGTCTGCACCCGATCCACCGCCTCGCTCGGCGCCAGGTCACGCCGCTCTAGTTGCACTCCGAACCGCTTCCTCAGCGCCAGGTCACTGCACTCCAGTTGCCCTCTGAACCGCTTTGCTCGGTGCTAGGTCACACCGTTCCAGCTACATTGTAAGTCGCCCCACGTCCCATGTTTGGTGCCAGCTGATGCCGTTTCCGCTACATTCTGAGTCACGCGCCTGTCTCATCCTCGCATCTCCACCAACGGGTCTGTGGGGGAGAACAAACTCCTCCTCTGTCGGCTGCCCATTCGTCAATCAATGTTCACACACCTGTGGTCAATCTCAAATAACACTGGGAGGCAGGGTCGATCGGTCATGCAAAAAATGATAAAACCAAACATGCAATTGCATAAAAGAAAGTCAAATAAATAAACATGCCACTAAAAAACAATAAAAGAAAAACTCAAGAAATCACCTTGTGACGAGACGCACGAGACGAGTAAATTTATAGAAAACTAAGAAGAAGCTTCAGAGTAAAAAGTGAAGTAAGAGCAAAGTTACAAAAAGCAGACAGAAGCAAAAACGAAGTAAGAGAAGTAAGAAGAAGAAGAAGAAGTCAGAAGAAGTGCAGGGCCATATGGACTATTTCAATATGCCCGCCCTTTTGAATCTTAACCAATAAAAGGGGCTGGAGGAGGTTATCCAATGAGAACAGTTTGGGTACTTTGACCCTATTTAATATGACTGTCACCGCACCATTTAACAAACTGACTGACCAGTTCTCTGTACTCTGCTTCTTGTCCATCCCTGATACACCCCACAACTGCAGAGTCATCAGAGTATTTCTGCAGATGACAGGACTCAGAGTTGGACTGGAAGTCTGAGGTGTACAGAGTGAAGAGGAATGGCCAGAGTACAGTTCCTTGTGGTGCACCAGTGCTGCTGACCTCCATCTCAGACACACAACCTTTCAGTCTCACAAACTGGGGTCTGTTTGTGAGGTAGTCATAGATCCAGGTGGTTGTGGAGGTATCCACCTGGAATTTATGGAGCTTCTCACATAACAAAGCAGGCTGAATGGTATTAAAAGCACTGAGAAATGAAAGAACATGACCCTCAGAGTGCTGCCTGAATGGTCCAGATGAGAGTGTGTGCTCTCTGGAGCAGGTATATGATGGCATCTTCAACCCCAAGTCCATTACGATATGCAAACTGGAATGGGTCCTGAAAGGTGTTTACTTGCTTGTTGAGGTGAGCCAGTAAGAGTCTCTCCAGGACTTTCATGATGTGAGATGTCAGGGCAACTGGTCTGTAGTCACTTGGTTCAGCTGGTTGTGTTTTTTTAGGCACTGGAACAAGGCAGGAGGTTTTCCACAGCACTGGGACTCTATTTTGTCTCAGACTGGTGTTGAAAAGGTGCTGGAGAATCGGACATAGTTGTTCTGAGCAGGTCTTGAGAACTCTGGGACTGACACCATCTGGACCTGCAGCCTTGTTCTGGTGCAGTTTCTCAAGTTGCTTCTTAACCTGATTGCAGGAGACAAACAAGGTGGAGGTCTCAGGATGTCCTGATGTGGAGGGAGATGAAGCTGTGTTCTGGTCCATGACTGAGCTGCAGGGTGACAGATTGGAGGCGTGACAGGAAAGCAGTGGGCTTATGGAGGGTGTGTGGTCTGTTGGGCTGGAGGTAGGGGGTGAACTGAACCTGTTGAAGAATATGTTCAGCTCATTAGCTCTGTCCAGACCTCCATCAGGCTGGTCCCCCTTTAACTTGAAGCCGGTGATCTTCTTCATTCCAGACCACACATCCCTCAGGTTATTCTGCTGGAGCTGACTTTCTAACTTCTTCCTGTAGTCCTCCTTGCACTTCTTAGTTTGTGTTTTAAGTTGTTATGTGTTGCCCTCAATAACTCCCTGTCTCCATCCCTGAAGGCTTTCTTTTTGATGTTCAGCAGCTTTTTCAGGTCACTGGTGATCCAGGGTTTGTTATTGGGGAAGCACTTCACTGTTCTTGTTGGGACGATGCTGTCCACACAGAAGTTTATGTAATCTGTCACACACTCAGTCATGGCGTTGATGTCGTCTCCATGAGGTTCACAGAGGACGTTCCAGTCTGTAGCCTCAAAGCCTCCTCTAAGAGCATCTTCGGCTTCAGCAGACCAGATTTTGATAGTCTTTGTGATGACTGGTTGCTGCTGAACGATGGGCTTGTAGGTGGAGGTGAGAAGAACCAGATTATGGTCAGATCTTCCTAAAGGAGGCAGGGCAGAACAACTGTATCCATTATTCATATTTGCATAAAATAAGTCCAACATCTTATTTTCTCTGGTGGAGCAGCTGACAAACTGCTGGAATGTTGGTAGAGTTGCAGAGAGGGAGACGTTGTTGAAGTCTCCGGAGATCGCCATGAATTAGTTTGGATGCTGTGCTTGTAGCCGAGCAACGACGGAGCTGATGACGTCACAGGCTGTGTCTGGTGCGGTACCAGGTATTATATAAACCGCTACCAGAATAACACAGGTAAACTCTCTGGGTAAATAATATGGATGGAAGCTAACAGTTCCATGTCCTTTGTGCATATCTTCTCCTTGACAGTAACATGTCCAGGATGACACCAACGCTGGTTAATCACCACTGCAATTCCACCACCCTTTAGCTTTCCGCTGTGTTGTCTACTGCGGTCTGCACGGACCGTTTTAAAGCCCGGTACAGACACATTACAGTCAGGGATGTGTTCATGCAGCCATGTCTCGGTGAAGCACATAATACTGCACTCTCTGTATTCTTTCTGAGACCTTGTTAGCATCTCCAGCTCGTCCGTTTTGTTAGCTAGCAATCTCACAGTACCCATCATGATAGTTGTGTAGGCACCTGGGCTGAGCTGCTCTGCCTCTCTGCTGAGTCTGGTCACAGCTGCAACCAATTGGTGATCAGGACCAGTGACACTATAAAAGACAGTCCTGCTTACTTGGAAGGGGGACCTGAGAGCAAGCAGGGTGGAAGTGACAAAGAGTGGTAACGTATAAAGTTTTATTGGTAATTGTAATACTGACATTTACTTTGGGTCCTTGATAAGACCATTAAACAAGAGCCACTCACCCTGGCTGCTCTTGGGGAGGTCTGTTTTATTGCACATTTGTTTTTAGTGATTTTTGCATTTTTAACTATTTATCTGTTCCCTTTTTGTGGTCTCCTGTCGTACAGAGTTGCTCCACCTGCCTGGTGGTCGGGTATAGTTTTAGATTGGATTGTATTTTACTGGTTTTATTGCATGTGGTTTTAGTGTTTCACTTTCTGTTATTAGCGTTGTTTTGTGTTTTTACCAGTCTGGGATTAAAGCCCAGAACCACTGCAGGTGGCAGCTACGGACTACATTTTGTAATACGCAGGAGACAAACCTTTTTAACCTGTCTAATTATCCTGTGTTGCTTGGCCTGCTGAGGTGCTCTGACCAGGGGTGTCCTTATAGGGGAAGCTTAAGGGGGACACAGCCCCTCTTCCCCTTTTTGTGCGTGCTACATATTTGGCATTGTCGGCAGGATTAGTCCCTGAGCAGAACTACCAGCAGGCTTTAGCAGGCAGTATGTCTTCATCGGAACAGCCCAGCCAGACGGGCATTCCTCTTATGATGGTTCCATTTTTTTCTGGCAGTATGGGGACACAGAAATTTTCAGGAAGAAATTCAGAGGTAAACTTGGAGGAATGGCAAACTAACCTAAAAATGGTGTTTTGGTTATACAATGTGTCTGAACAGAGCCAGACAGACATGGCCATCAGTTGTTTAGGGGGGAAGCTAAGAGACATGTTCTTATTCTTGATGAATCTAAAAGGAAAACGGTATACATGATTTTCCAAATACTGAATGAGCTTTATGGTGATAAAATGCCCCTCTCCACCCTCCGCTCCTTGTGCTTTGGCTGCAGACAGGATCCAGGAGAGGCAGTGGTGGATTTCTCATTGAGGCTACAGGAGCTATTCCACAAGTTGAAAAGAAGGGATCCAGATTGCTTGGCGGACATGGATCGTCTACTCCGGGATCAGTTTGTGGATGGTAGCTTGGATAAACATTTAAGGAGAGACCTAAAGTCCCTAATCCATTCTACACCCTCTATGACTTTTGCAGAAATCGAGACTGAAGCACGGAGCAGAGATGAGGGGGATGATCTGGAGCCAGCCGCTTATTGTCACCAGGCTGCTGACAAAACACCCACCCAATTGCCATCGCTGGACATCCAGCAAATGAAAAAGGATATTAAGGAAGAGCTCACTGCTGAGATGAAGAGCCAAATGTCTGCTATTGTTCAAGAACTGGTTAAGGGGCTGAAGGCAGACTTGGGGCTGGGAGCAGCTATGCCCACTAATCAAAATCATAGTGGAGCCCCTACTCCCAATAGACAGCCCTCTGATCACTCCCCCAACCAGCACTATCACCCTCCAAGGCCCCAGTGGAGACGACGCAATGACCGATCTGTATCAATCAACAGGCCTCTCAACCGGTATAATGAACAAGGGCACCCTATTTGTCGCCAGTGTGGTAAAGTAGGCCACATCCAACGTCACTGTCACCAGCAACGGAACCCCAACCAGAACAATGGAGCCACTGCATCGACTTTAAACTACTAAGCCCCACTGCCGACAGAATGACAGTGGGGCCAGAAAAGACTGTTTCCAGTGAAGAGCTGGGTAAGGACCATCTGGTTGGTGAGTGCCCCATCATGAATGTGGTGATGGCTGGGAGGACCATCCCATGCCTCGTGGACACTGGTTCACAAGTTACCATGCTAAGAGAGAGCACCTTCAGAAAGGTGTTTGGAGAGAATGGAGTCAAACTGACAGACCCTTCAACCTGGATGACCTTAACAGCAGCAAACGGCCTCATTATCCCATATGTTGGGTGTGCAATGGTGGATATAACTGTTGGCACAGTTACAGTGGAACGTTGTGGAGTGGTAGTGGTACAAGACCACTGCTTATCCCAGGTACCAGGGCTGCTTGGTATGAATGTGATGCGACGATGTTGGCAGGCAGTGTTCCAGGAGAATGCAGCACAACCACAGGGTCCACCAGTTGAAGCCAGCCCACTCGGACAAAAGGCTTGGAAAAAGGCTATGAGAATTTGTAGTCAAGAGGCCAAGTTCTCATCTGTCAAGGGCAATGTAGGTTATGCGTGGGTTACCAAGAAGGTCTGTGTTCAGCTCAGACAAGAGGTCCTACTGTTGGCAAGAGCACGGGGGGGGTCCAGCTGGCCAACCCTACATCGCTTTGGTAGAACCCTTGGTGGAAGCGGCCCCCTTTCTGGTGGCACGAGCAGTGGTGACTGCCAACAGGGGACTTATTCCGCTACGGTTAAAAAACATCACCAATGCGCCTCTCTACCTCCAACGCTTCCAGAAAGTGGGACAGCTGACTTTGATCCAGTCAGAAGACATAGTGAGTGGAAGTGTCAGTCTAACACTGACAGCTCCAGGTGCGATAGAGGTACACCTACAGCAAGTGAATTCTGGCCCAATTGGCATAGCAACTCCAATCCCTGTTGACCTTTCTGGTGCCTCCCTTACACCAGAAGAACAACATCAAGTGCAGGAATTGTTGGAACGTCATCGCAAGGTATTCTCCCTGACTGACCAGGATTTTGGTAGTACAGATGTTGTATTTCACCAGATTCCAACAGGAGATGCACCACCTGTTCGCGAGAGACATCGGCAGATTCCCCCCACACATCTACCAAGAGGTACGCGCTCTGTTGCAGGACATGCTGGAGGCAGGGGTCATTAACCAGAGTTGCAGTCCTTGGGCATCTCCAATCGTTTTGGTGAGGAAGAGGGATGGCACCCTGAGATTTTGCGTTGACTATCGCAAGGTAAACGCCATTACTCGAAAAGATGCTTTTCCATTGCCAAGGATTGAAGAGTCCCTAACTATGCTGTCACAGGCTAAGTACTTTTCAACTCTCGACTTGGCTAGTGGATATTGGCAGGTGCCTGTCCAACCAGAGGATCGTCAAAAGACTGCTTTCACCACTCCAATGGGCCTGTATGAGTTCAACCGGATGCCATTTGGATTATGCAATGCCCCGGCCACGTTTCAGCGGCTGATGGAGTGTTGCCTAGGTGATATGAACTTTGAGTCACTCCTGATTTACCTGGATGATGTGATTGTGTTTGCTCCTGACTTCCCCACTCATCTCAAACATTTGGAGCAAGTGTTTTCTCGTTTGGCCCAACATGGTCTGAAACTGAGGCCCAATAAATGCCACCTGTTCCAGTCCTCTGTCCAGTATTTGGGTCATGTGGTGTCAGAGAAGGGCATCACCCTTGTTGAAGAAAAGGTGGAAGCAGTGACCACCTGGCCACAACCAAAAACAGTGACAGAACTAAGGGCTTTCTTGGGGTTGATTGGTTATTACCGCCGTTTTATACCAAACTTTGCAAGAGTGGCGGCCCCTCTGCATGCACTACTGGTTGGGTGTCCGCAAAAACAAACTCGCAGAGCCAGCATCCCACTGACGCAATGGACAACAGGGTGTGAAACTGCATTTCACAGCCTGAAAGAAGCTCTGGTTAAAGCCCCTGTACTCGCTTTTGCTGACTTCTCATTGCCTTTTATCTTGTACACAGATGCCAGCAAGGAAGGGTTGGGAGCAGTCCTGAGCCAGGTACAGAATGACAGAGAATGAGTCATTGCCTATGCCAGCAGGAGCCTGCACCCAACGGAGAAGAATGATGCCAACTATAGCTCTTTCAAGTTAGAGTTTCTGGCATTGAAGTGGGCGGAAACAGAGAAATTCCACGAGTATTTGTTGGGCTCTCGTTTCACAGTGTACACCGACAATAACCCCCTTGCTCACTTGCAGACAGCAAACCTGGGCAGTGTGGAGCAGAGATGGGCTGCCCGACTGGCAAACTACAACTTTGACATAAAATTCCGGCCTGGAAAATCCAACATGAATGCAGATGCTCTTTCACGGAGGCCCCTGGAATTCAACGGTGCAGTAAGTACAGATGAGGAACCTCCTGTTTTTGCTCCCTGTGGCCAAGTGGGTGCCGATGTTGTCAGAGCTTGCTGTACAGGAAGAGGCATGAGAGAGGCAGCTCCTGAGGTCCTGGTCCAACTGAGTGACGTGCAAGTGGGGATAACAAGTGACCAGTGGAAGGAGGCTCAGAGACAGGACCCAGTCATTCAGGAAGTACTTAAGGTATTAGCATCCAAGAGACCACCTGATCATCTTCAAAGAAAACGCCTCCATCCAATGACTCTGAAGCTCCTCAGGGAAGGGGACCGCCTTTCAGTGAGAGACGGCATCCTATGTCGAAGAATGCAAGATCCAAGGACCATGGACTACATTCAACAGATAGTCCTCCCATCTGTGTACAAACAACAAGTGTGGCAAGCCTGTCATGAGAAGGCAGGTCATACAGGCCCAGAAAAGACTCTGACTCTGGTCAGGAGCCGGTTCTACTGGCCGAAACAAGCAGAAGAGATCAAGGCATGGTACTCCTCCTGTCCCAGGTGTATTCTGCATAAAACACCAAATGTCATGGTACGGGCTCCTTTGGTGCCTATAAGGACATCCACTCCATTGGAGCTGCTGGCTATGGACTTCTTGAAGCTACCACTGTCAACTGATAGGCACCAATATCTGTTAGTGGTGACGGACCACTTCACAAAGTATGCCTGGGCCATACCTACCCGCGATCAGTCTGCCACTACCACAGCCAAGGTTTTGTGGAAGAATGTAATCCGGATGGTGGGTAGCCCCCAGAGATTCCATTCAGATCAAGGAGCAAATTTTGAGTCAGCTGTCTTGGAAGAATTGTGTGGTCTTTACGGGGCAACAAAAAGCAGAACCACTCCCTACCACCCTGAGGGCAATGGGGCCTGTGAACGTTTTAACCGTACTTTGCTCTCTCTCCTAGGCACTCTGGAGAGTAACCAAAAGCTACGATGGCCCGAGTATATACAAGAATTGGTGTTTATGTACAACAACACTGTCCATGGCTCCACAGGACATACCTCTTCCTATCTACTGTTTGGCTGGCACCCGCGTCTTCCCTTGGATGTAACACTGGGTACCACGAGTAATATATCTGAGCCTCAAACTGACTGGGTTAAGCTACACCATCAGAGACTCAGGCTGGCCCACCAACAGGCAGCAGCAAAGCTGCAAACCTCCCACCAACAACAGAAGCAGAACTATGACCGGCACCCAATGAGCACACCACTGCTTCCTGGGGAAAGGGTTCTGCTACGGCACAGGGGCCGGAGGAGGGGAGGTAAGCTCTCAGATATTTGGGAAAGTAAGCCTTATGTTGTTGTTAGACAACCCAATGCTGACCTACCAGTATTTGTTGTAAAGCCAGAATCTGGGCAAGGGCCAGAGAAGGTTTTACACCAGAATCCAATGCGCCCCTGTCCAGTTGATTATGCTCCCACAGGTGAACTAAACTCTCCACCAGAGGGAGGGGAAGAGGGTCAACCAGGGCTGGTGTGGGGTCTTTTTCCTGCTTTAGGTATGGCACAACCCAGACGACCATCGCTGAGTGGGGAGGAGGCTGAACCATTACCATCTGGAACGGAGCCTGAGCAAGAGGACCATATTGCCCACAATGTCCCAACAAGGCTGGAACCTGGAAGATGACCTAGTCCTGCGCCGATCCCAGAGGACTTCTAGAGGACAGCCACCTGCTAGATATGGACATTAATATTGCCTATGGACCCATGAGGACATGGTTATGAAAAAGATGGGGAAGATTTAGGCACCTGGGCTGAGCTGCTGAGCCTGGTCACAGCTGCGGCCAATTGGTGATCAGGACCAGTGACACTATAAAAGACAGTCCTGCTTACTTGGAAGGGGGACCTGAGAGCAAGCAGGGTGGAAGTGACAAAGAGTGGTAACGTATAAAGTTTTATTGGTTATTGTAATACTGACATTTACTTTGGGTCCTTGATAAGACCATTAAACAAGAGCCACTCACCCTGGCTGCTCTTGGGGAGGTCTGTTTTATTGCACATTTGTTTTTAGTGATTTTTGCATTTTTAACTATTTATCTGTTCCCTTTTTGTGGTCTCCTGTCGTACAGAGTTGCTCCACCCGCCTGGTGGTCGGGTATAGTTTTAGATTGGATTGTATTTTACTGGTTTTATTGCATGTGGTTTTAGTGTTTCACTTTCTGTTATTAGCGTTGTTTTGTGTTTTTACCAGTCTGGGATTAAAGCCCAGAACCACTGCAGGTGGCAGCTACGGACTACGTTTTGTAATACGCAGGAGACAAACCTTTTTAACCTGTCTAATTATCCTGTGTTGCTTGGCCTGCTGAGGTGCCCTGACCAGGGGTGTCCTTATAGGGGAAGCTTAAGGGGGAGACAGCCCCTCTTCCCCTTTTTGTGCGTGCTACAGTTGGAAAAATGGTATAAATTTCCATCACTTTCTCCTCTGCCTCACTCCTGCTCTGCATCCTCTTCTCTTTCTTTTCAACTCCATCGGGATTTGATGTGTTGTTTTACTGATAATCCTGATTTGGGAGAGGTTAAACAAGTCTTTCGTTGCCATGGAGACTCATACCAAGTCTTGAGAGAGCCAAAAATATGTAGAAAAATCATCCTTGCAGCACACCCTCCAAACTGGGATGGAATCCTCAGGAAAAAAGACCTCATTTGAGCTAATATCTATGTGAGAAGAGTTTGTACTTAAAAAGAAATCAAGATAGCAAATCAATTACTACAATTATCTGCCATGAGACGCGCAATCTAGAAAGGAATGAAGATGTGGATGCAGTCAAAGTGCGAGCAACTTTGATGCGTTACCTCGCTTCTTCCAGCTGATCACAGAAAACCATCACATATAGTAAGCGTCATACTAGAGGGTTTTGTCAAGAAAAGCATTTATGATGCAGCAACACATTCATGTAGAGACTAAATGTTCCGTGGACACTACAACTTTGTTCAGAGTGCATTTTTGTTGTGTTCAAAATAAAGATCAGCTCAGAAAAAGAAAAATGAAGACCCAGCGTGATTCAGCAATGTGTGAGCAGTAAACTACAGTGTGTTGTAGATTAACATTTAATATGTAACAAAGGTTAATAATCTTAAATATTTTATTAGTTTATATTGTGTAGATGTGGTCAAAATAACCTAACTGGATCTATTCACACAAAAAGCAACAGTTGTGACTCCCCAAAAAGTCATTTATTAATTTGTTAAAATACCAAACACACAACACACAAGAATGAAAGTGTCAAAACCAAAATACTATTTACATGTGTAAGAATTTGTCTTCTGTGTTACAATACAACACACACAACAGTGTGGCGTTGCTGTGTCTGTGCCATCCTGCCCAACACACCCAGGACAGTCTCTGGTAAAGGTGTTTGCTGGTGCCTGTTTTCTTTCAGCACTGCACATGGAGTTGCATGTTCTTGTCTATCCCCTCCTGGAAAAACGGAAGCATCTGGGCAATATTTGTGTTGCTCTGCTGCTCTGCATCAGCTGCCAGCATGTCCTCCACAGTCGCTCAGATAGTGTCCGCCCCTTTTCTCTTTACTGGAAAAAACACAGTGAGGGTGGCGGTAGATATGTAGCACAACATTAATTCTAATTCTGTGCAACTCCAAAGACATGTTTAGGATGCAATATGATGTTTTATTAACCAGGCTGAGGATTGCAGATGGAGCTGGAAGCTGGCTGGTGCTGACTGGAGGAGGGAGATGCCACTGGCTGTGGTGTAGTGGCTGAAGGGATAGAAAAAAATATAAAATGAATTTGAGCTACACTTATATGACCCTTTGTGGCTCTTTCAGCCCTTTTATTTATCCCCACTGGAACAAAACCTCAGTAAGAGCTGTCTACATGGTTGTGATTGGTACTTGTTACTGCCAGTATATCAAACAGCAAATATTACACATTCACAAATGGGAAGGTTTATCTGGTGTAGGGGCGCAGAGGGTGCTGGTTCCCAGAACTGGCAGGCCGATGCTGCTTTATGCAGTGGCTGGTTCAGGTGACGTGAAGGTATAGACATTTCCAGCATATTAATGTTATAAACATGAATGCCCATGTTTGTTTTTTATAATAAAAGTGAATAGGGGAAAAACAATACTATGTGAAATATTTCTCAATGATCAGCAGTTCTACCAGTTATTTATCAGGACTTTTTAACATTTAAGAACAAAGAAAACAAATGTCCAGTAGTTCTAAACGAGTCTGTTATGCAGACTGTTCTGAGTGGTTCTGGGAGTTTCCATTTTTCCATTTAGTTAAACAAGTATTTGAATATAAGTAACATAGATCATCTGTTTATATTTGGCATTTGTTACAGCGTTAAACTGAGAGCAGACTGATCTTCATGCAGTACAAATGTTTTGTTTACCTGGACGAAGGCGGAGAGGCGTGCTGGTGACAGTAGGAGCTTCCACAATGCTGTCCAGTTCCGTCTCTGATTAAATTAACATGGGTCAGAACCATATCAAAAACAAAATTGTTGTAAAAATGGTGACGTATATCAGCACAGCAATTTAGGAACAAACCTTAAAGCTCTTCTGAACATGCCGGGTTTTCACAACTGAATACTTCCAAAAGTCCGGCGCCAGATCCTTTGTTCCAATGTTAAGTAAGCTGGTCGGTGGCCTAGGATGAGGTTCAATGTTTCAACCCATTTACTGGTTCTGTTGCGTTTTCTATTAATTTATAGTACCGCAAACAGTGGCTTTAATGGCGGGGTCTGAAGTTGTGGAAATTCAGCAGTGGCGCTCAGCGTGAGGCCACTGCTACCACGTAGCTGCCGTGTAGCTATCGCGTAGCTGCCGCGTAGCTACCGCGTAGCTGCCGCGTAGCTACCATGTAGCTGCCGCGTAGCTGCCCCATAGCTACCGCGTAGCTGCCGTGTAGCTACCACGTAGCTACCGCGTAGCTGCCGTGTAGCTACCACGTAGCTACCACGTAGCTGCCGTGTAGCTACCACATAGCTACCGCGTAGCTGCCGTGTAGCTACCGCGTAGCTACCGCCTATGTAAAACAGCTACATCAGATGTGTTCCAAAAGAACCCTGGAAAGATCCGGAAGTTGAGTAGCAGCTGAAATGGTTATCGGGACTGGGGGTCATGGGACAAAGGGACTGAGGGACGATCTCTCTGAATGCACAAAAAAACTGAAAAGATTAGAGGTACTTCAAACGGTTCCTATCATGGGAATGCGGCAATTGACAATCTGGTCGTATTTCTTATTCCGCATCGTGGCAACTCCCCTTGAAATTAATTTTCACCCACCCCATAAAAATCCAGATTTCTAGAATTTAGGTATTCCAGTGCTTGCTTAGCCAGGAATGTCTCCTGTACATACAGAATGTCTCACTGCTCCACCAGTTTGTCCACAACAAAATGGCGTGATTTGTCAGTTTTACTGTGGCCGACAGGCAACGCACGTACATTGTAAGACACAACACAGTTACAATTACTATGTGTACTAGTCCTCATGTGACACTGCAGTTGCACCATCACATTTCAGTTCATTCCCCTCTCATTACCAATAACCTTAACCCACGGGACTCATAATAACAGTGAACATAAATCCCGGGAGGCCAGAGTTTTAGAGCATTCATGTCAACCACATTATTAGATTAAGTAGTTATGTAGAATGAGCCATACCTGCTGTGGCTCATTCTACATAACTGCTAATCGGCCCGTAACAGATCTTTTGACACATCACTGTTCCATTCTCCATTTTCTCAGATAAGTAGTCATGTAGCGTGTCATTATCCAGAGTAGGAGAAAACTTAGTTGCAAACACCTTCACCAGCTTTGTTTTACTGCTCCAGTAACAATTTAAATTATTTCCGCATTTTTCTGCTTGCTGTCGGGTTTTGGTGGAACAGTCACTTTAAGGGACCCTGACTTTTTGGAACCTTCTTTCTCAACAATACTGCAGAGACTGAAGTTGTGATTGTAGCAATGTTGCAGCTCTTGATGTTGAAGAGATCCCACCGACCTCATCATTCCCTCACACGAGGTCTGGCCACCCTGGTATCAGGTCCCAGGGGATCAGACTTCCCAGCAGGAGACCCTTTGGGATCCTCCTGACAAAGAGGGCCTGCATGGCCCTGCATGGCCCTGCATGGCCCTGCATCCCCTCTTGTGCAGTGCTAGGAGTCCCAGAATCAAAGTCAGACTTGTGGCGCGTCTCCACTGCCACCACCCATGCCCAACAGCCGCAACCCCCAAGTTTTCACTTGCTTCCGCCTGTATTTCTGATGCTTTTTTTTTACAAGCCACGTGTCAGTTTATCTAAATCAGGAGTGTCAAACTCTAGTCCTCTTGTCCTTGAGGGCCAGTATCCAGAAGGTTTTTGTTGTTTCCCTCTACCAACAGCTGATTCCAATCAAAATGATCCAGCAGCTTCTTGTTAGCCAATTTTTGAATTTCTGTCAGGTGGGTTGGAGCATGGAGACAACAAAAACCTGCAGGATACCGGCCCTCGAGGACTGGAGTTTGACACCTGTGATCTAAATAATGTGAGACAAACCTTGGGACATTTTCCCCACACTCGTTTAGCACCGTCAAACAGGCTAGATGTTATTCATGTCTGTCTGTGGGCCTTTGTGTGCAATACACTGTTGCATAGTATTTGGGCATATGTCAGACTAAACTCTCTTGGACTCCACTATCCATTTAGATGAGAAATAGTTGTCAATAAGACTACTTCATCGTGGCTAAGCGTCCTCAATTTTACCACAATAAAGGTTAATGTTTCATATTCCACAATCACCTCGCCATTATCTGTACTGCAGCTTGCAGGTTTTGTGCGAGGACAAGCAGCAACACTTAATGTCATCACCACTTTTCAAGTTAAAGATTTTCCACAGCTCAATCTCTGCCACATTAAATGGGTAGTGTGAAACAAATGCCCCAATCTCAATCTCTTTTTCCCTTTCAAATGGTCGCCAGGACGCTTTGTTTATCTGCAAATATGTATAACATCTTCTTTTACTAATTATATAAAGCTCTCCTCCCAATTCATAATGAAACCTAATGAAAACTCAATTAAAATATACAAATGTTGGTTTACACAATTATGATTGTTCTTCGAAGTGTAACCCATTTATTTAGATTGAATCTTTATTTACTTTCATGAGGTACAGTACCAGTCACAAGTTTGGACACACTTTCCCATTAAATATAATAGGACAGTGTGTCCAAACTTTTGACTGGTACTGTACTCCACCCGAAATGGTGGCAAATGACTCTTTATTGTTCAATGTATGTGCTACCTGCATAATGAATGGCAGGTCATGACTGTGGTAATGATGCTGGTGGGCGTTGACTGCTGCCAACGTCAGCAGGTACTCGTTCCGGACTTCAGTCAAACGCTTGTCGCATTCTTTCATCCTCGCACTGAGCTGCAAACAGAAACAAACACATAACTGCAATGGTCTTTCCTTCAACTGAGATATGACATCACAAATAACCTGCAGACATGATGCAGATCTGATATAAAACGGATTAAAGAAGCTGTGATTTCATTGTTCTTCATTAGACCATACCTTAGCCGTCATCTTATGTAGTCCTGTTTTGAAGTGGAAAATCCCGTGTTCAGTCTTTCTGGCTCTGGAAAACACCAGGGAAGCAAAATATCAACTGGGTATATAAACAAAATATATAAAATTTCAAATACCAGTAAACGTTAAAGAAAGTTACATTCTAATCAAAGAGTCCATTTCTGAACTCATAGATGTTTTAGAGGGAAAAGACTGGGCTAATCTAAAGAGTTGGGTTATATAACTTCCTGGTGGGTCCAGTTGGGTAACAAGTGATGGTGGCAGTGGTGATGTCAGTTTAGGGCAAGAGAGGGCAACTCCGGTCCTCGGAGGCCACAATCCTGTAATAGGAGTTTCCCTACTGCAACACACCCAACTCAGATCAGTGGCTAATTGCAGCAGTTTGAAGTAAAGCTCTGTATAAGTCTGCTAATTCAGTCTGATGTGTGTCAGGTGTGTTGCAGCAGGAAATCTCCAAACACTGCTGTAGAATATATTTTGGCACCTAGTTTCAACTTTTTGAAGGATGTGCATGATTTTGACCAGTACAAGTACACATCTTTCCTCTTCTGACAGGTACAGTCACTGAACATTGATGATGGGATAATTACATTGGTGAGATCAGAAATGTGTGTGGTGTTTGGGTCCTTTTAAATTCATCTTGCCCATTTATTTTATATATAACACAATATACAAACAACATTGTCTAAATGCAGCATGAGATAAATGCAGCCACATTTGCCAACTCTGCGGGGGGATCCCGAGGCGTTCCCAGGCCAGCCGAGAGATTTAATCCCTCCAGCGTGTCCTGGGTCTTCCCCGGGGTCTCCTCCCAGAGGGACGTGCCTGGAACACCTCACCAGGGAGGCATCCAGGAGGCATCCTGACCAGATGCCCGAGCCACCTCAACTGGTTCCTCTCGATGCGGAGGAGCAGCGGCTCTACTCTGATCTCCTCCCGGATGACCGAGCTCCTCACCCTATCTCTAAGGGAGAGCCCGGCCACCCTGCGGAGGAAACTCATTTCAGCCGCCTGTATACGAGATCTCGTTCTTTCGGTCACGACCCACAGCTCATGACCATAGGTGAGGGTAGGAACGTAGATCGACTGGTAAATCGAGAGCTTCGCCTTCTGGCTCAGCTCCTTCTTCACCACGACAGACCGGCGCAGAGTCCGCATTACTGCAGACGCCGCACCGATCCGCCTGTCGATCTCAAGCAGTGAACAAGACCCCGAAATATTTAAACTCCTCCACTTGCGGCAGGACCTGACTCCCGACCCGGAGAGGGCAATCCACCCTATTCCGGCTGATGACCATGGTCTCAGATTTGGAGGTGCTGATTCTCATCCCAGCCGCTTCACACTCGGCCGCGAATCACTCAAGCAAATTACGCTAAAATGAATGACTCAAATTATTAAGGTAACAATCGCATAAGGCAGAGGGGTGCCAAGTCCGGTCTTCCAGTCTATCTTGCAACTTTTAGATGCATATCATTTGAAACACACCTGAAACAAATAGCTGAATTCTTCCTCTGCGTATCATCCGGCTTTGCAGAGGCCTGGTAACAAGACGTTTTATGTGATTCAGGTGTGTAGGGCAAGGGTTGCATCTTTTTTTTTTTGTTGTTGTTGTCTTGTCCAGCATTCAGGCAAGCAGAATGATGGTGTGGATGATGTGTTCTACATATACACATACACATACATGCCAGGAGTACCCCTGAGCCCTGGGCCACCGGCGGCTCCCCCTAGGCACAGACCCCAACCGCCCCACCCCGGAGCCAGCCATGCATCGACCCAGGAGGTGGCAGAGGGGGGGTCCCAGCCAGAGTCCCCCACAGTCAGGGGGAACAGGACCGGACCAGCCTGGACCCCAAGAGCCCGAAAGCAACCCCCCCACCCCCGCAGGCAGAGGGCAGAAGGAGAGACAGACTAAGAGACAGACCAAGAGCCCACTGTCCCCACACCCCCAGGAGATGCCCCCACACAGAGACACGTTGCATTCCCTCCTCCTCTATACCCCAATACATTCATACACCCTCACCATTAGCCTGGTATACACATACATCTACACACACACACACACACACACACACACCTACAGACATACACACACATACACACCCATTCTGACACAAACAGGCCCAAACATTTAGCCCACCCTCCAACATCCCTACATCCCACTCACACTCCTGCCCACCAAAGAAACATCTCTTCCCATTCTACCTACCCTAGAACACCCAACTCCTCACCTCTCTCACTTAAGTCCTAACCCCTTCCGAACCACAACCCTCCACCCCCCTATACACCTATATACACATGCACTCCCACACTCCTCTATACAGACCCCTACCCCCTACACACACACACATACACACATCACCCCACTCCCCCATGCACACAGACCACTACCCCCCCATACATGCACCCCAACACTCCTCTATATACACACCCCTACCTCCCAGGCATGTAACACTGGGGGACTGAACTTGGGCATTCTTTGTGGCGGATTGTGGCCATTATAACTGTGGTTCATGTCCGCTACGAGGCAACATAGCTTGGGTTTTGCAGAGCGACGCAGACCCCTCCAGATGTGATGTAATGCTCTTAGATGAAGACTGTTTTCAAGAAATAAAGTATTTCATTTAATAATCAATATCTCCAGGATATAAGTAATTACTGAATTACTTGGACACAGTTTTGGAAATGCAGTCAACACAGCGCACACGGAGCAGAAAGAACTGCTATTGTCATGCTGCTGCCTCCAATGGAAAATCAAACATTCCATTTTAACATTTGTTTTCCGTCTATTCCATTTTGCTCTGCTTGCTGACTTTTGGTTTCGGATTTGGAAACAAAAAAGTAAAATGAATAAGTGTTTTGTTTTCATTTTTGATATTTTGTTTTCAATGAAAAAAAAGAAAGGATGAATGGATGAACCATACCAAAAAGCTAAAGGAATCCGTTAATTCAGAAGGATGATCTTGTTTGTCTTGCTGTAAGATCTTTTCTCTCATAGTGACAGACCTCTGACAGAAGCAATGAGCTTATCTGATATGCATAAGTGGAACCCTAAATGCAGCATATATATTGCAGTACCAGTAAAAGTTTGGATGTGTCCAAACTTTTGACTGGTAGTGTATATCCATATACACCTCACGTCTTGCTTGTGAACGACTGAGCCTTCCAGGGATGCTCCTTTTATCCCCAGTCATGACACTCACCTGTTTGCAGTAAACTTGTTTACCAGTGGAATAATCTACAGGTGTTTTATGACCATTCCTTAACTTTCCCAATCTGTTGTCCCTGCTCCAGCTTTATTGAAATGTGTTCTCTGCAGCAAATTTAAAATGACTGAGTATGTATATAAAAAACCAATAAAGATTAAACATTGTAGCGATCCTGCATTAATGTTACAGTCAAGTTTAACTGTTCAAATATTCTGTTAGTTGACAGGCTATGATGCTTCATATGTGTGGGGTTGAGACAGATATGTGGTTACAGGAGAAGGTGAAAGGTGGGGTAGAGCAAGACAGGAGGGAGTTTCTCTGTGAGTCTGTGCTGACATAGGACCATGTGAGGGAAAATTTACTCTTGTTTTGTTGCTGGTTATTCAGTGTGGTGACGGCCAACAATAACCATTCGTGATTAATAAATCTGTTTTTCAAGGAATAAGCCTTCATCTATTCTACAAACCATCTTGAGGGACCTTACAATATCTTGTCTTTGTAGTGTCTTCAACAGAATATAGGTTTAAAAGGATTTGCAGATCATTGTACTATGATTTTATTCACATTTTAAATAACATCCCTACTAGATTGGTATATTAGGGCAATGGAACTGTGGAAGTCTGACTGATGGGAATTTCACTTTGTTATATAATTTGCAGTTTATATTATGATAATTTCTCATTAATCTCATATTGATATATTCTTCATTAATCTTCGTGTACAAGTTGGATAAGCAGGACATTCCAGCGACGTGCAAAGGTCAGAGTAGTCTGACCAAACGGACTACGGAGAAGAAGAGCACACATGCATTGGACTTTTGAATCAAGCAAACACCCACAAGCACACACATGGACTGTTCAAACACATTTACATGGACTAAAGTTGCATATACATACACGCACGGTCATGCACCTAAATACACATTATTGTATCAACTTGTATGAATGTCACATGGTATCTTTCAATAAATGGCTTGGGTTTTTTTTAAGCTCCAGCTTCTGGGATGAGCCACCTTGCAAGTTAAACAAGATTGTCTCGCCTGGCTTCTTTCTTATTTAATGATAATTATGTTAGGGGTTTAAACTTAACATATTTGGTCCTTTGAGCCAGATTCCAAGATTGGTGACAGCTGAAGATGGGGGAAGACGCGTCGTTTAGTCTGTCAACAGCTGGGGGCGTGACGGTATCCTGTAACAAAATCCTGTGGCGTGAATTCGTTACTAGGCCGGCGGTGTACACAACTTTCCTCACTGGACATCGGTTGACGTAATTTCGAACATCTGGAGCCAGACGACGCGAAGAGGTGAGATAAGGTTTTTCTTTTCTTTTCTTTTTTTCTAAGTAAGGCATCTCCGCCTAGAAGGAGGTTGGTTGACTAGTTAACACAAGGGTTTGTTGACTCATTTATTTGGTCAGCAAGAGGTTTCTCCACCTTGAGGAGGTAAATAAGTGGTTCATTAACTAATTAATTTAGTTATCAAGAAGGTTTTGCTGCCTTTCTTTAAGGAGCTTAAGAGGTTTGTTAACTAATTAATTTAGTTAGCAAGGTTTCTCCGCCTTTCTTTAAGGAGGTCAACGGTATCTCCGCCTAATAAGGAGGTTAAAAATGTGTTGGTAGCTCCGCCGGAAGTGAGCCTATAGCAAAAGTTAGGTCTTTCTTTCTTTTTTTCCTTCTCTCCTTTTCTCACCTCACGTGTGTGTGTATGTGTAAGGAGAGTTTGTGAGTGTTAGTGCCACTCTCGTGAAATCATGGGACGGTGTTAAAAACATCTGATCTTGTGAAGTATACAAAAGGAGTGGATTTGATTTACGCTCTAACAGACACGTAGTCTGGACAGAACACAAATTGTCATAATGGGAACAAAAAACAGTAAGACTGCCTAAAGGGAGATGGGAAGTTCATGGAACAAAATTTCCCTGGCAGCACAAAATTTCTACAGAAATGGAGCAAGAAGTATAAATTTGCAGGAAGATTAACCGTGGAAGAATATGAAAAGCTTGAGAATGCCAACAGACAGCTCATGATACTCATAAGCCAACAGCGTCACTCTTAGATTTAAAGAGGAATCAGGGTCTGACCCCACTTATGAGATTCAAGTTCAAGATTTAGGTCCCCAGAAAATCACAGTGCAGACATTTTATGTGGACTTCTTAGGAAATTAATTCAGGATGTAGTGTAATAATAGCACCCTTTAAAACCAGATGCAATTGAAGGAATCAGACCGGTCATAGAGGATATGAAGAAGACAGGAATTATCAAAGAAAATGCGGACGTGTGTTGCAGTTCTCCAATCTTCCCCGTTAGGAAGGCAGATGGAAGTTGGAGACCTGTACAGAATCTTAGAGCAGTGAATGCAGCAGTAGAGAGTCATGCTCTGAATGTCCCTGATCCAAACACAGTTCTTAACAATTTGAAACCTTCACAGAAATTTTTGATAGTGATAGATTTAAGTAACGCATTTCTCTCAATTCCGGTTCAAAAAGTGTCCAGAGGTTGGTTCGGGTTTACATTTGAAGGAAAACAGTACACATTTATGAGATAACCACAGGGTTTTTGTGATTCTCCAACTATTTTTGCAGCAGCTATCCAAAACTGTTTGGCTGGATTTAAAGTCCCCGCCCATTCACAGGTAATTTCCTACATCAATGCTATCGTCGTAGCTTCGAACTGCAAAGAAAACTGTAGAGAAATGTCACTCAAACTTCTCAGATTCTTAGCTGATACCGGAAATAAAGTCTCACTAAAAAAACTTCAGTGGGTAAAAGAGGAAGTGAAGTTTAATTTAATAAGTGTTGAAGGGAGAAGACTGTGTGAAGACAGAAAGGAAACAATGATAAATGCACCACGAGCAGTGACCAAGAAACAAATGATGCAGGTTTCTTGGTCTAATTTTTGTCGAGCTTGGATTCCTAACTATGTAGAAATTACTCAACCCCTATTGGATATAAAATACAAGCAGCCAAAGTCCATGTCATATGTGCTGACCTGGACCCCAGAGTCCTTACAGCAGGGGTGTCAATTTGCAGTCCCCTGCGCTCTGACTGGATAATCTAAAGTCCGCCCCAGAGCGCCGGCAAATTTAACTGCGGGTCTTCCCAGAACTTGCTCTCTTGTTTTTTTTCTTTTGTTTTCTCTTGTTTTTCTCTTTTTTTCCTCTTCTTTTGTTTTTTTTTTTGCTTTTCTCTTGTTTCGTCTTGTTTTTTTGTTTGTTTTTTTCTCTTGTTTTCGTTTGATGTTTGCTTTAGTCGTGTTTTTCTCCATCTGGCGCTGTGTTCGTTATTTATTACAGTGAGCTCGCTCGACTGCTTAACACCAGAAAACTTATCCAATTCTGGCTGAACTATTTTTTTGCTTCTGACACAAGGCCGGCTAATATGCTAAAGTAATGCATACTTGAGGGGGCAGGCAGATATGTGAAGGGGGCATCATGCGTGCACATCACGCTTGTGCTGTTTTTGTTGTTATTGTTATTTGTTAATGGGACTGTTAGAGTCTCACACTCTAAAGAAATAGATTGCACTTTGTAAGGCCTCGAACCAAAGACCTGTCCAGCTTGGGTGTCCCACCAGCTCCTGCTGGTATAGCTCTTGGGGTCACTGAGGCACGCAAACCCTCTCAACACAATAAGGTGGCGATCCCTCAGAGGGGGAAAGGAATACAAAATTATAGATACATTTAAATAATAAAAAAAATAAGAAATATCAATGATCAAAGTTTTAACAACCAACAACAAAACAAACGTCTCATTAGATAGCCAAATAACAATAAACTAAACTATTAAGCTAAGTTGAAATAGTTAGGCCTATCACAAACAACAAAAACAGGGCAGAACATCAAACTCCAAACCACAATAAGGTGGCATTCCCTCAGAGGGGAAACAAAATATACAAATATTAAATACATTAAAGTAAGAAAAAAAATTACAAATACCAATCATCAAAGTTTTAACAGCTAACAACATAACCAATGTCTCATTAGACAGCCAAATAACAATAAACTAAAATATAAAACTAAGCTGGCATAGTTCAGCAAACAACAAAAACAACCAACACAGAACGTTACATTTTTTTCTTAATTTTATTCACTTTCTCCTCATTATTTTTTAAACTCAGTCCCTACTTTACAATAACTAATAATCACTAATAAACTAATAAACTAACTAATAATTACATTGGGGGCTGAGCCCACAACTTCGTAGAGGAATCTCTGTGAACCAACGCATAAAAAATGCTTTTTATTTAAGCTTTCTAGTCTGTCCTGTCTTCTTGGTCCTGGTTCTCTTTAAGATTTGTCAGATTTATTTTTATCAAAATTAATTACACCACATGCTCATCTTCAAAAGGAACTGACCCTTGCAACATTATTTACCTTCAAGTCTCATTCATTGGGGATATAGGCTCAACAATCCAGTATATTTATGAAATATGCGACTAAGCGGTTTAAATGTATTAGATTTATCCTTTCTGGATAGTTGGATATTATGCCTGCAGGAAAATATTTGTGTATATGATAAATCTAAAATGCAAACATAATGAAAACATTTTATTTTCCAGAGTAAATCTTGGAATGCAAGGCGACAGGACAGGTCACTCAGTTATATGGTAGTCAAGCATTCAAAGTAAATCAAATTATTAAATTAAATGTTGAACATTTCTATCAGGAAGCCTCATCTTAACAAACAAAAAGAAAAATCCTCTCACACTGCATGGCAGGACCTGTGTCCAACTGGACTCCCAGCAGTCTGACCTGCACTCATCACGCCGGACCCTCCTGTCTGATTTACTGCTTGTGTTATTTATGTCATGTCTGCAATTCTATTTTATTCTATTGTCATATATCAGACGCTTTTATCCAAAGAGTCTTACATAGCATACTGAGAACACAAGCAGGACATCAAACACTAGAGGACATCATAGGAAGGTGCTGGTGGACTGCTGACATGTAATGCAACAGGCTTTTCCCCCACCCCACAATATTACTTCTGTTAAAATATAAAGAATGCTAAATGACAGTCGTACTAGAGGTAATAATCATATTGACGAATCTCTACATGTATAACTGCAAACATCAAATACAGCTCAGTCTAGTGGTCTACTGTGATTTGTCCCTCCCAGTCTCCAACAGCCCATCCTGGAGCAACCCACACATACAAGAACCACCATCCTCATTAATACATAGCCACCCAACAGCTGAGATCATGATAAAACTGGTTTTCTATTCCAAATATACTGTAAAGCAACATAAGATGTAAAACCGTCTTTAACAGCTGGACTACACCTGCAGGTAAACAGTAAATAACATTATAATGAAGCAGACCTGCAAGTAAACAGTAAATAACATTATAATAAAGCAGACCTGCAGGTAAACAGTAAATAACATTATAATAAAGCAGAGACCTGCAGGTAAACAGTAAATAACATTATAATAAAGCAGACCTGCAGGTAAACAGTAAATAACATTATAATAAAGCAGAGACCTGCAGGTAAACAGTAAATAACATCATAATAAAGCAGAGACCTGCAGGTAAACAGTAAATAACATTATAATAAAGCAGAGACCTGCAGGTAAACAGTAAATAACATTATAATAAAGCAGAGACCTGCAGGTAAACAGTAAATAACATTATAATGAAGCAGACCTGCAGGTAAACAGTAAATAACATTATAATAAAGCAGACCTGCAGGTAAACAGTAAATAACATTATAATAAAGCGGACCTGCAGGTAAACAGTAAATAACATTATAATAAAGCAGAGACCTGCAGGTAAACAGTAAATAACATTATAATAAAGCAGACCTGCAGGTAAACAGTAAATAACATTATAATAAAGTAGACCTGCAGGTAAACAGTAAATAACATTATAATAAAGCAGACCTGCAGGTAAACAGTAAATAACATTATAATAAAGCAGAGACCTGCAGGTAAACAGTAAATAACATTATAATAAAGCAGAGACCTGCAGGTAAACAGTAAATAACATTATAATAAAGCAGACCTGCAGGTAAACAGTAAATAACATTATAATAAAGCAGACCTGCAGGTAAACAGTAAATAACATTATAATGAAGCAGACCTGCAGGTAAACAGTAAATAACATTATAATGAAGCAGACCTGCAGGTAAACAGTAAATAACATTATAATAAAGCAGAGACCTGCAGGTAAACAGTAAATAACATTATAATAAAGCAGACCTGCAGGTAAACAGTAAATAACATTATAATAAAGCAGAGACCTGCAGGTAAACAGTAAATAACATTATAATAAAGCAGAGACCTGCAGGTAAACAGTAAATAACATTATAATAAAGCAGACCTGCAGGTAAACAGTAAATAACATTATAATAAAGCAGACCTGCAGGTAAACAGTAAATAACATTATAATAAAGCAGAGACCTGCAGGTAAACAGTAAATAACATTATAATAAAGCAGACCTGCAGGTAAACAGTAAATAACATTATAATAAAGTAGACCTGCAGGTAAACAGTAAATAACATTATAATAAAGCAGACCTGCAGGTAAACAGTAAATAACATTATAATAAAGCAGAGACCTGCAGGTAAACAGTAAATAACATTATAATAAAGCAGAGACCTGCAGGTAAACAGTAAATAACATTATAATAAAGCAGACCTGCAGGTAAACAGTAAATAACATTATAATAAAGCAGACCTGCAGGTAAACAGTAAATAACATTATAATGAAGCAGACCTGCAGGTAAACAGTAAATAACATTATAATGAAGCAGACCTGCAGGTAAACAGTAAATAACATTATAATAAAGCAGAGACCTGCAGGTAAACAGTAAATAACATTATAATAAAGCAGACCTGCAGGTAAACAGTAAATAACATTATAATAAAGCAGACCTGCAGGTAAACAGTAAATAACATTATAATGAAGCAGACCTGCAGGTAAACAGTAAATAACATTATAATAAAGCAGAGACCTGCAGGTAAACAGTAAATAACATTATAATAAAGCAGACCTGCAGGTAAACAGTAAATAACATTATAATAAAGCAGACCTGCAGGTAAACAGTAAATAACATTATAATAAAGCAGAGACCTGCAGGTAAACAGTAAATAACATTATAATAAAGCAGACCTGCAGGTAAACAGTAAATAACATTATAATAAAGCAGAGACCTGCAGGTAAACAGTAAATAACATTATAATAAAGCAGAGACCTGCAGGTAAACAGTAAATAACATTATAATAAAGCAGACCTGCAGGTAAACAGTAAATAACATTATAATGAAGCAGACCTGCAGGTAAACAGTAAATAACATTATAATAAAGCAGACCTGCAGGTAAACAGTAAATAACATTATAATAAAGCAGACCTGCAGGTAAACAGTAAATAACATTATAATAAAGCAGACCTGCAGGTAAACAGTAAATAACATTATAATAAAGCAGAGACCTGCAGGTAAACAGTAAATAACATTATAATAAAGCAGAAACCTGCAGGTAAACAGTAAATAACATTATAATAAAGCAGACCTGCAGGTAAACAGTAAATAACATTATAATAAAGCAGACCTGCAGGTAAACAGTAAATAACATTATAATAAAGCAGACCTGCAGGTAAACAGTAAATAACATTATAATAAAGCAGAGACCTGCAGGTAAACAGTAAATAACATTATAATGAAGCAGACCTGCAGGTAAACTAATTAGTAAATATTATAAAGCTGTTTGTTTCCTATCTACATCTGAAGTTGCATCTAGAAACAAAACTTCCACACTGATGTCAAAGCTGTTTTTATCTACTGCTACACGACGCACGCATGTGCACACTCCCAGCAGCTCATCCTCCTTCGTGGTTTTGGGAAATTCGGGACGTTTTGCAGTCTCACACACACTTTCCCACTGGATTTAATGCAAATGTATGGAACAAATACCAGGCTAACGGTTTGGCATAACTAGCTTAACCTAGGACGTATCAGTACTGTCATGAATGATCTGCTTCATGTTCATGTTATTTTGAAGACATACTAATAAAAATGAGTAGTTTGTTTACCTACTTCATATGTTGATCCAGATACCCAGTGGCTGTCCACTGGTAGCCAAGTGTTGCTTCTCCTCTTTAAAAAAAATAATCTGATGTGTATTTTAACCGCTGATGATGTCCACCCTAATTAAAAATAATAGCAGAGTTCAGATTAGGACTAAAACTCCGGGCTGTCAGCCAATAAAACATGGAGGTGTCCCCGCTTCATTAAACTTCTTCTCTGATTGGTCACATTGTTGTACCTGTGTTGCATTCACTGAAGTCAGGAAATTAAAAAAAACTACCTTCTTATTTAATATCATAAGGCGGATGAGTTAATGTAAACTTTATTTCTTCTGGGCTGAAAAATCATTCGGGGCTAGATGAGAAATGTTCGGGGCTCAAGCCGGGAATACCCAGGCCAGACGACGCCCATGCAGGCACACCACTCATCCAGTATTCATGTGTGATGGAGTAATGCTCCCACTGACAGGCTTACAGCCTTAAAAAATGATTTTAACCGGTGTGGTTTTTAATAAAGTGTGTTATATTTTAAGAAGTCGTGGTAGCGTGATCGATCTTTAAGGAGGTGATTTGTTCCCTCTGACGAGAACTTACAGTAAGCGTATTTAGACTGATGGTTATCTGTTTTTAGACAAATATCATTGTCATATTACGGTATTCCCTGCCTGACCGTATAACAAATTTAGGGCTGGGTGGTGCCCCGAGATCGTCTGCTTGTCTAAGGACACAGAGAATTAATAATTAAAACACCCACTGTCGCTCCGACATTGGATCCCAGGTTAACGTTAATGATAATACGCTACACAACCTTACACTTTTTTGCAGCTCAATGGGAGCATAGAGGGATGGTAATGTCATCTGGAAAGCCAGTTCAGCACGCATCTTTGATAACAGACTTACTAAAAGCAGTAATGTTGCCAGAGAAGATTGCTGTGTGCAAGTGCTCAACTCATGCATCACAGAAATCAGACATAGCTTTAAGAAATGCTTTTGCAGATAAAGTTGCCAAACAGGCAGCAACCAGAGTGCACGGTCTAAAAACATTGTATACAGAGAGTCAGCATACACACATTGATGTTTCGATCATTAAAGACTTGCAGCAAAACTCACCCACATCTGAGAAGCAGCTGCAGGAGCCGAGCTGAAGAATGATGTTTATTTTATCCAAGACAAACCCGTGTTTAGTACTTATTTGTCCCTTTTCTAAATGGGTTGAAATCGTGCCAAGCAAGCACGCTGATGCATTAGCAGTTGCAAAAGCCATATGTAAGATCATACATCCACAACATGGAATTTCTAGAACTATTTGGTCGGACCGAGGTTCCCATTTTACAAGTAAAGTAATTTCTGAAATTGCTGTTAATTTAGGAATCACTTTAAAGAACCCACTGTTCTTATCATCCACAATCTGCAGGGTTAGTTGAACGAACAAACTATACTATATAGCTTAGGTTACGTAAAACAATGGAACACACAGGACGTAATTGGGTTGACTGTTTAGACTTAGTTAAACTGTATATGCGTATCACAAAGATGGAAATGGATTAACCCCTTTCGAAATTGTGTATGGAAGAGCTTTTAAACTACCAATGTTTGGGGATGATGAAGCTAAGGCCGACCAAGAAAATACATTAGCAGATTGGATGATACAAATGTTTAAGAATAAATCTGTTTTTAAAAGCAATGATCTGCCAGTCTTTTCTCCTTCTCTGTTGGAACCATCGGTTTTGGCCCCCGGGGGATTTCGTCCTGGTACGCATTCTCAAGCGGAAGTGTTGGGCTTCTCCAAGATGGGCAGGTCCATTTTGTGTCTTACTCGCAACCCCCACCGCTGTCAAACTTGAAGGGAAATCTTCCTGGACTCATGCATCGCATGTGAAGCGTGTGTTTCAGTTCCCAGCCGAAACGGAGGACGCTGACTAGTGTCTCACCTAACATGGCAGGAACGACTGTGTGGCACACCTGAGGAAACCCTCCTCTGTGGAGGATCGAGGACTGGAAGAGCGATCTAACTGTGTTTTACAGGGCGGTGGACTCGGGGGGACCTGCGCCATGGAGAAGAGCCACGAAGAACAGTATCTGTACATTTCCTCTTGATGGTCGGGGCCGTTGGTATCTGTAGAAAAAGTTGAGCTAAGGATTTTCCCTTAGTAAATCCAAATTAAAGTTGTTTTTTTTTAAGCTCAGGCTTCTGGGATGAGCCTCCTTGCAAGTTAAACAAGATCGTCTCGTCTGGCTTCCTTCTTATTTAATGATAATAGTGTTAAGATGTTAAGGGTTTAAACTTAACACCGACTCAGAGCACAAAGCTCACTGCAGACTTGAGTTTCACTTTATCTTTAAATGTGATTTCTTGAAAAAAAGGGACTTCATAAAAATATATAATATGTAAGTAACATGAGAACTGATACAGCAGGAGGTTAGGAAGCTTAGTAAGCAAGAAGCTCCAGCACTATGTCTCAATACGTTAGTGCACTGGAATGTAGTGCATAGTGGGCACTGCACACTTTTTTCTGTAGTGCACACTGTTGTGGGTAAGTGTTGTCCCAAATGGACCACTGGACAGAGTGCACTTACCGGTAGTGACATACTTTGACCATGATTCTTCTGCCTGCCAAAACTAAAGAAAAGTGCTGGTTCAGAGGGATGAATTTCCTATTTGTCATGAAACTATGTTGCATCCAAGACAATGTTTCGATTGGTTGAACATGAGTTGTTTTTTGTTGTTGTTGTTGTTTTTTTACATGTATGACCCACCTACATGCATGCTTATTGAAAGCCTGTGGTATTTCAACTTAAATAAAGGGGGGACAGCTCAAGATGGTGGTGTGAATTGTCAAGAGACTATGAGCTCTCAGCACCAAAGTTTATTTCTGTTTTTTGTTTTTTCTTTTTTTTTTTTTTTTTTTTTTTGCGGACAGAGCACAACCAGACCTGTCTATAAGTTTTTGTATAGCTCTTTGATTTGACTCGTTAAATCATATTTCTTCTAAGTTGGATGAAAATGCCCAAAAGTGCCAATAAAAGGCCATGTGAATCTAACAAGACATGTATTGTAGCCAATGACCAGTTACGTAGAAGCCACAGTATGTCAGCTACAAATGGATTGCGAAAAGGAATCCCCACCCTTTCCTATTACTCCTACTAAGCGTTAGCCAAAAAACCACCAGTCAGCGCCCTGTCAGATTCTTCAGTGTCAATGTGGTACATACAGTATGCTATGCAACCTTATCAACACAAGACATGATGCTATTGAAAAAAGGTTTGTGGAGAGTTAAAAATGATGAATGGAAAAATGAAGGGCATTGAATGAAAAATTGTCCCAGAACTGTTTAAACCATGTTTCTGAGCTGGAGCAGTTCCGATAGTGCCGGAACAAGAGGCTCTACGGCGTACCTGTGAAAGAAGATGAGGATGTCAGAGAAGAGGCCATTGTGGTGTGTCAGCAGCTGCTGACATTGCAACAGGTAAGGATTCCAGATGCGGTGGACGTGGCTCATCGACTGGGGAAACTACGTCAAAACGACTTAAGACCTTGTGGGATCATCTACCACTTCGTAATCAGAAGATATAGAGAGGCAAACTTAGCTTTCCTTCAGAGCAAAGGCCAGCGCTTCACTGAGGACTTGTTGAAGGAAGACTGTGATCTCCGTCAGAGACTATGGCTGACCATCAAACAAGCTAGAAAAGTATGGTGTTGCAGAGAACACCTGCATTCAATTGCTGTCAGCCAATTGGTAGAGGGTGCAGCACTGAAAATGCAGGGCTTATGTTCTGGGTCTTGCTTGCTGGTAACCAGCGGTACTTCATTTCTGGGTCTGTGGCAAATCCTCCGATGGGTGGCAGGCAGGTCGTGGCTGCAGCTACAGGTTGTTTGTTCAGTATCGTTCAAGTTGTTCACTCTGGTCAACCTTCTAGAGACTCATGGGTTTTGCTGCCGGCTGCGTGCTCCTTATCGAGCCCAGAAGACAGCTCTAAGCTGCGATCCTGCATGCCGCTGTCAACGTCAGCTGTTCATCCTATTCTGTGAGGCCTGGAGCTGGGTGCTAGCGTTAACGTGACAGCATAGCTTGCATATCACCTCCAGAGGATGACAGCTTGTGATCGGCTGGTCTACAAACTGCGGTTTCAGACGGCACAATGGAACTACGGTGCAGCAGTGTGACGTTGGATCCGTCCTGCAGAGGACTGTCACTGCTGTTTTGCTTTGGAGGACAACTTCTCACCTTGTTAGTTTCAGCCTTCTGCAATCAGACTGATGTGAGCGGTCTCTGGACACTTGGATAAGTGCCATTTTACACCTACATTTGCAACACTCAGTTCCTCTGATCACCAACATTCTCCACGACTACTGTTGTATTGTTTTAATTGCGTGTGCGCGCGTGTAGCCACACTCGTGTGTGTGTGTGTGTGTCTGTGTGTGTTGGTTTAGGCTGGTGTGCAGGGACCAGGATGTATTTTAGACATATTCAGGATGTTTTTTTGTTATCCCCAGCTTTTTTCTTTGGGTTTAATTCTGGTTAGACATTTAGTCTAGTCACTATTTGGTGTTGATCTCATTGCTATGGAGTAATTTTTGGTGCTTTTTAAAGCCTCCATAAGTTTTAGCACAAAAATTCTATGTATTCTTTGTTCCTTTTGTTAAAAAAGGACAAAAATCCTTTGTTTCTTCTAATACAAGGGGTTACATGATTTAGTCAAATGTAAAGCTATTTTTCTTTACACCAAGCAGTTTAAAAATAATTTCATTTACCTACAAGAAGATCATTCTACTGTAGAAGAAATATATTTTTGGAGAACCCAGTGGGGCAATACGTTATGGCTTTTTCATGGTTCTGAACGCTATTCAGCAGTATACTTTGAAAAACAGGTTTCAGGTGAAGTCATACTTCCTGAATGTGATCCGAACAAATGTTATATTAGTGAAATAATTAGACAAAATAATGCCATAGTTTTTGTGACCAACATTTACGAATAAAAATTGATAATTAATAGTCCGAGGGAATTTTAATCAAACGTTTGACAATAATTTGGATAAATTCCCTGCTGCCCAACAAAATAAAACATATGATTATCCTAAAAGATTTATGGATTAATTTAATCTAATAGATATTTGGAGAGTAAAAAAATCCCAATAATAAGTCCTTTTCTTGGAGCAATAAATCAGGTCCAAGACAATCCCGGCTGGATTTCTGGCTAGTCTTGGAGTGCTTTAACAAAGACATTGAAACTGGACCCTCTCCATTAACTGACCATAAAACCATTTTTATCTGCATCTGACCGCGATAAAACACCCAGTAGCTCAAATTGGAAAATATTACTAAAATATGAAGATAAAAAAGCTGCTATCAAGAATAAACACAGATTTTTCCTCTAAGGCTATAGAAGACCATCAGTTCACTAGAGCTGTTAAGGTTTGAAGTGGGCAAAGTTTTGAGTAAAACAGGAAGTTCTAAAACTAAAATGAATAAAGAAGAAGAGGATAAGATTGTATCAGGAATCATTATATGATCTCATAAGTGCTTGTTACTTCGAGACTAGATTACTGTAACTCTCTATTACTGGGCTGTCCTAAATATGCCCTGAAAAGCCTTCAGCTGATCCAGAATTCTGCAGCCAGAGTCCTGACCAGAACCAGCATGAGAGATCATATTTCTCCAGTTTTAGCCTCTCTTCATTGGCTGCCTGTTGAATCTAGAATAGAATTTAAAATCCTTCTCCTTACATATAAAGCCCTCCACAACCAGGCACCACTATATATCAAAGTCCTCGTAGTTCCTTATATACCAAGCAGAGTACTTCGTTCGCAGACTGCAGGCTTACTTGTGGTTCCTAGAGTCTCAAAGAGCCGAGCAGGAGGCAGAGCCTTTGGTTATCAGGCCCCTCTCTTATGGAATAAGCTCCCAGTTAGTGTTAGGGAAGCAGACACCCTCCCCACCTTTAAGACTAGGCTGAAGACTTATCTTTTTGATAAGTCCTATAGCTAGGGATGGTTAGCATCCCTTAGTTATGCTGCTATAGGTTTAGACTGCTGAGGGACATTTCCTGATACACTGAGCTACTTTCTCTTTATCTCTCTTTCTTTAAAGTCAGAACTAAAACATACGGTGAGACCTCTTTCCATGGTGATGGTCCTGGACTGTGGACCAGCCTGCCAGAGAGCCTCAGAGACTGCTGATGTTTTTAAGAAGAGGCTCAAGACCCACATTTTCACCTTAGCATTTAACTAAATTTTACTTTATTTTATCTAATTAATTTTTTTTTTTTTTTTTTTTTTTTTTTTTTTTTTTTTTTTACTTATTTTCATTTTGTGTTATTTCACCTCTTTCTTTTTAGCACAGTATTGTGAAGTCCTTTTTGTCTTACCTTGTTGATGTTGTAGAGGTGCAATAATGATCATGCCACCAGGATGTGCTAAGTTAAGCTGTTTAGCAGTCACATACCTGTAGTGGTGGCATTATGTACAGAGTTGTTTTAATGTTACTCTTTTATAATACAAAATACATATTCTGCATAGTTAGAGTAGTTCAGAAAGCTTGCTTTAGTCGATTCATGCACAAAACCAAGTGTTCTGTTTAAGTACTTTAATGGCCACAGTGACCTATAGTTTGACTTCCGCCTGATAAGGTGGCCCTTCAACGCCCTAATGGCTGTGCTGGAAACCTCTGACCATGGTTGGGGCCCAGAAATCGACACCTTGGTGTTTCTGTTCTGCCTTGCCAGCGTTACCTCTGACTGCGTGGTTGTGAGGACTTTTGACATGACTCAAGCAACCATTCCCTGAGTGGAAACAGAGTGAGTGCAAAAATCGCTGACCTCCTCTACCAATTGGTCTGCCATCCCACAGCAGAGGAACTCCCTTGTTTGGGAGCCCGCTTCGCATGTCTAGCTGGATCTGCAGCCTTTAGCCTAGTGGTGGGAGCCGTTGATGGTTGCCATGTCCAGGTGAGGCCGCCTGCACAGGATGCTGCCCGGTATTTTAACAGAAAGCTTTTCCACTCAGTCCAGCTGGAACATGTGGGATCAGTTCATGCCTGAGTCCTACAGAACAGCCCCAGCTACTACGAGCAGTCCTACCCCCCACCAGGGTACTGCCTACTTAGAGATGGTGGCTATTCCTGCTTGTCACAACCCATCTGCCTCATAACGCCCTTCAGGTAGCCTGTCCAAAACCACCTGCAAGCTTGCTTCAACTGCTACCTGTCAAAGGCCAGGCGTGTTGTGAGACACTAAAGACCAGGTTGAGGTCCATCTTGTTGAAGGCTCTGGAGGTGGAAGTGAAGTACGTGCCAGAGGTCAGTTGACTGCACTGTCCTCCACCACATCTGTACGAGTAACGGTGACCTACTGGAGCCAGATGGTGATGTAGATGCTAGGAGGGCAGCTGGGTAACAGCCAGCAGCAGGAGCAGCAGCAGGACCAGCACCAATACCTCCAGGAACCGTCTGAGGATGGCAATGATATATTACTCCCCAGATCACAACTACATTTAAATCTACACAATAAGTAATTTGGCTAATTGGAAAAAATTGTGTGTCTGTACAATAAAGATTAAAATGTATATTTACTGTACAAAGGCAAAGACGGCATGTCTAGCCTTGTTTTTGGAGAGCAGCTTCTCCCACCTTTTCTTCCGGGTCTTGGTCTCCACACACACACACACACACACACACACACACACACACACACACACACACACACACACACACACACACACACACATATATATACATACATATATATATATATATATATATATATATATATATATATATATATATATATATATATATATATATATATATATATATATATATGAAGGCCTATAAAGACATATTTTTACATTAGGATGTTTTATGGGACATATCTGAAGTACCCAGACTGATCGGGAAAAAAGATATGAAATGACATCGTGAACTGCTGTGGTACAATTACTGTCAATCTGCAAAGGTTGGGGTGTGTAATATTCCTCTACCACACACACACACACACACACACACACACACCTTCATATGAAGCAAATACATTTGTGTGGTCTTGTGATTTTCCTATATTTTCTAACCAATATATGTTCTTCAGATACATGGGCGGAACCATGGACACCGGCTGGTTCTCTAAAAACTGGCACCATTTAGTTTACATCATAGACACCAGAATGCTTAGTCTGGAAGTTCACCAATGATAAATGAACACACACAACCAATAACAATCATAATTTGTAGCACGCGTAACTTATCAATGCCCGCTACACTGGCTAAAAACAGCTGACGTGTGCTAACTCTACTGAGTCGGTTTCCATAGCCTCAAACAAATCATCGGATCTATAACTGTCAACAGAGCTAGACTAGCAGGCTGCAGTATACATTAGAATAATAACAGAATAACTTAATACTTACGGCTATGCAAATTACTCTGTGCTGGGACCGTCACCGCTGAGGTCATCCCTGCTATCGTTCAACTCTGGAAAATTGGTCGAAAGTCCTTCCTCTTCCGCTACACCAGCAACATGGCGTTGATCTAGTGTGCCAAGTGTTCATCATTTCACCCTAGCTTTTTGGACTATCTTGGAACTCTCAGTGCACTGAGTTTGTTGCTTAAATGACAGCGCAAACGCACTACGTACTTCAACATAGAGCTCAAAGTCGTGTTAGTGCACTGACTGACACCCCAGGTTTCTCCACTCCAGCCTCAAACACACTCACCTGGCCTGAGCGTCAGCAGCTTTCTCTCTGGCTACGCAGGTGATGTGACTAAGCTGGTGGTACCTCTTCCTGACCTGGTGCAATTCCCGCAGTGTATCCACCACCTCAGCGTGAACCCTCTGCAGTCGATCCAGCCCCTGATAACCACACACACACCAGGATCTTTCACTCAGCCATCACTGTCTACGCCATGACTTCATCAACAGTAGCCTAGGTGGGTTTGATGCTTGTGTATGAACTCACCCTTTTACTTCGAATGTCCTTTGCATTGTGGAAACTTCTGGAAGCTTGTCCAATCAGTGTGCGGTATTCCTCTGCAGCGCTGAGTCGTGTGGTGGCACACTGAGCTGTAGCGTCGACCACCGCCCGCCACACACCAAACACACTCCTGAAACATGAGAACCATCTGAACATACCAGTTTCTGTTGGCTTCACCTCCATTAAACAGGCAAACATTTTCCTCACATCTGTCCCAGTACTGTAACTGGGACAGATGCAGAAGAAGAGCAGCATTAGCAGACGTCTCCTTCAGGAAGGTTTTGCAGATTTCAGCAAGACGACGCAGTCTTCCAGGCTGCTGCTCTTCTTCTGCATCTGTCCCAGTTACAGTACAAACAGATCAACCCTGATCCCCACTGCACCTCCCCTTCCTCATTCTCCTCATCTCCACCTCCCCTTCCTCATTCTCCTCATCTCCACCTCCCCTTCCTCATTCTCCTCATCTCCACCTCCCCTTCCTCATTCTCCTCATCTCCACCTCCCCTTCCTCATTCTCCTCATCTCCACCTCCCCTTCCTCATTCTCCTCATCTCCACCTCCTCTTCCTCATTCTCCTCACCTCCACCTCCCCTGCCTCATTCTCCTCATCTCCACCTCCCCTTCCTCATTCTCCTCATCTCCACCTCCCCTTCCTCATTCTCCTCACCTCCCCACCTCCCCTTCCAGGAAGGGGATGCTCCTACAATATCTTAGACGTTTTCTATTTCAATAAAACTACGCATGAGGCACTGATAGGCTCTCCCCTTCTGATTGACATAATTTTTTACCAACTGCATTGTTCCATTGTCCTTCCTTAGCCAATAATATCCACTGAGTGTTAACCCAAGTGGTCTGATAATCACACACTGTTCCTCTTCCAGACCTGCGATGTGTGTGTTAGAGCATACACTTATTACTGTTGCAGTACTAATGTGGGATAAAAACCTAACTTCTTCTTGCTTGTCTTTATTAGTCTGTCATCTGAGTGGAAACCCAGCAGCTCTTCAGATGAAGAAGGACCAGCTCCTTGCAGAGGAGGAGGAAGAGGGACAACAGTGGAGGGAAGAAGCAGCAGTAGCAGGGGAGAGTCATACACTCCAGGTTTGGAAAGCTGGCATGGTGTTGATGAGGCCGATATAATACCACCTCAGCCTACATTCCTGCTCTTCAGACCACCAGGACTCCTGTTAATCATCACAGCTACATTTCCTGCCCTCCAACTTTTTTACTTATTTTTACACAAACACTCTTTATGAGACAATCGTTCAAAACACAAATACCCACTAATATGTCAATTGTATTGTGTTATGGTGTTTTAATTGTTCCATTTTGTTTATATTACATAACATGGCATTTTATTGTTTACATATATAAAAATAATGACCATTTAACTTATTCTGACTCTTTTATTATAATTCACAATAGAAAAAATGAGGTTTTTAGTGTGTTTATGCATCACCTGGTGAATTTCAATAATGCTTAAAGTAAATATGACTATACAGCAGGGTTCCTCTTGATGCCACCTTTTATTAGAGTCTCATTGATGACTGTATGTTGAATTCTTCTGGAGTTACAGCTTATCAGAGTTGGAATTATCCCAAGTGGTCATTTGGAGACTCCAAATAGCCAATTTAGGGAGCGCATGAACATACTTACAGTAAAGCACTCATAGAATAGTCATTTTGGCTGTTATTGTCACCAAATTTTAACTGGTAATAGGCAAGGTTTCATGCTACAGCTACATTTGATTTTCCAGTCCATATCTCTATGTGTCCATGTGAGCATATTGACAAAATAGAAGAAAAAATAAGGCGAGGGAAAAAACTTTAATTTCCTTGTGTTCCAACTTCAACAACTTTATGCTGGTTACAGTTAGGGCTGCACGGTGGTGCAGTGGTTAGCACTGTGGCCTCACAGCAAGAAGGTCACTGGTTCAATCCTTGGCTGGTTTGGTCAGTGGCCTTTCTGTGTGGAGTTTGCATGTTCTCCCCGTGTATGCGTGGGTTCTCTCTGGGTACTCCAGCTTCCTCCCACCATCCAAAGACATGCATGGTTAATTGGTCACTCTAAATTGCCCCTAGGAGTGAGTGTGAGCATGAGTGTGGTTGTTTGTCTCTCTGTGTGTGGCCCTGCAATGGACTGGCAAGCTGTCCAGGGTGTACCCTGCCTGTCACCCAAAGCCAGCTGGGATAGGCTCCAGCTTCCCCGCGACCCTGAATTGGAACAAGCGGTTCAGAATATGAATGAATGGTTACAGTTACAAAAGATTTGAAAGCTCAGGGTAAAACTTTAAAGTGTTGTCCTTTATAAGGAAACCATGCTTTTAATGTACTCCAAAGGATTTAAGAACAGCATTTAATTTAATTTGGGTATGTCTGTTTAGGCATTTTTGGCATTTTCGGGGGTGACTGTTAAGAGGTTAAATAACACTTTTTATATTTGAGCCCAGAGAAGCCCACATCCTGAAGCCTTGGGGGTGGGGGAAAAGCTCATGTTCTAGTGTTTTCCAAGGTAAAGCTAAGTCTGCATCAAACTAGTATTTTAGAGAATGTAATATAAACTCCCAATAATATAGCTTGAAATTCGGGCATGCCCATCCACCATGGAGTTTATCCCGTTGCAATGTTAACCACTTGATTCATAGTTTCCTCCCATTCCAGGTGAACTTTTTAAGCTTTGATTCTAGTATCTGCCAGTAGCCTGCCAGTGGTGGCATTGGAAGCAGAACTAATCAAATTTATACGTGGAAGAAGATTCTTTTTTTTATTGTAACCTTTCTGGTAGTCATGGATGATGGGAATGGTGACCCTACAAGGTCATCCCCTAACCCTAACCCTTTCCTCAGAATAGATGAGAAATTATTTCTGCCTATTACCTGGATAAAAGGGCTTATTTTAACACCTAGATATGTCACTTCTTGCACCACCAGTAAACTAGAATGGAGGTTTAACATCATCAAATCAGTATTCAACAGCATTAAAATTGATTGAGAGTAGTTGTAGCCAGAAATTGTACCAAATTGTTAAATGATTTTTAGAACATTTTAGAACAACATGGAAAGGACCATTCCAATTTTAAGAGGTAAATAAGTGTATCATCAGCGTACAAAGATACGGAGTGTGATGTGGACCCTATTTTAATTGGAATTAGTAATGTGCTTTGTTGTATGTATTGGGCCAGTGGTTCAAGGGACAAATTAAAGTTGAGGAGGAAGCTGGGCACCCTTGTCTAGAACCAAGGTGAACATCTGTAACCCCCCTTGCAGAGGAATTAGAATATAGTACTTGTATCATTTTGATCAAATTTAGGCCAAATTTGAAATTTTCAGGACATTCTACAATTATCTCCACTTCAGGTGATCAATTGCCTTTTCAGCATCAAGAAAGAAAAGTCCACAGGGTAGGTCAGACTTTTAGTTTCTGAGATAATACAAGAACAAGAGCCGGCGGACATTATCTGATGCTAATCGTCCATTAAGGAAACCTGTCTGATCTGGATTGATTAATTTCCCAAAGACTTTATCAAGATGCTTGGCAATAACTTTGGAAAAAAAAACTTTAGATCTACATTAATTACTGATATTGGGCGATAGCTTGGATAGCTCTGGGAATCCTTCCCTGGTTTGGGGAGTACCAAAATAAATGCTGTGTTTAGGTCCCTGTGAGAAAAACACTTTTTTCTACAGTTGAATTTATAGTATCTAGCCAAATTGGTCCTAGAATATTCTGACGTATTGGGCATGTATCACCCCACAAAGCCTTCGGCCACATGGCTCAGAAAACAAAGGGTCCTGAGTCTCACTACAAATCCCAGCATGCACAGCCATTCACACCAATGTGTGAAAAGAGGGGTGTAAGACAATGCTAATTGGCCCTCAGTCAATTAGCACCACTAATTGGCCGAGGGCCCACTTTTACTGCAGGGTCTCCCACCAACATCACTGAGACTTTAAAAGCCCCAGTTACGAAGACCACTCTGTCTTTCCACTGCTTCTTGCATCAGAGACAAGTTGCAACTGTTATCTGCCTTTCCTCACTGGACGAGTCAAGGCCCCATTGGATCCAACAAAGATTTGCTGTTTGTGTATCCGGCAATTCTTCCTTAAGCTTGCTGTTTGTGTATCCAGCAATTCTTTACAAGGGTTAGCTGTTTGTGTATCCGGCAACCCTTTAAGGTACCTGAAATCGTCAACGTTACTGCTACTACCAGAGGGATCATCTCTACAGAACCAAGGCCTGCTGCAAGACCTACTCTGCAAGTGCTTCCGGATCCAGAATTACGTAGGATTAAAGAGGACTTTTCGCTGTTACCGAAAACAGTGCCAAGTAAGAGGTTTCTGTGTCTGAGCAGAGATAGTTTAAGAGAGTGATTTCCTTTCCTTTACTATTGTTAAGGGACCATATTAACTAATGGTCTAGCTAATGAAAGGGGGACAGCGCAATCTCCCTTTGATTTGTGTTGTTTTTGCTGCTGCTGGTTTGGTTATTGTGTTTATATTTGTTTCTGAGTTTATCTACATTTATCTAATTTCTGTCACAATCAGCCTTGCTTCCTCCAACATTGCTGCTTGCCACACCCCTAATCAGTTCATTGCTCTCATGCCTGACCTTCCAGCACTCCGACCACAATTGCCTGCCCGTTACCGACCTGATCCGTCCCCGACTTCCGCTTCCTGCCTTGCCCTTGGAGCCTGCTCCCCAGTGGTTACTGGGTTTCTGTCCTGGAGGACCCCCAACCGTGAGTTGTGGATTTTCACTCAGCTTGTTGTGCTAGGTGTCAACTCTGTCGGCCCAGAGGAAAGTTGCTCTGCTCTGCTCTGCTCATTGGGAACCAGAGTTCAACTCCAGCACCGAACCTCACCAAGTGGCTAAAATAAAGACTGTTAACCTGCCCAGATCTCTTGTGCTGCTTTTGGGTCCTTTCTCCAATCATTTCAATTTCTGGAGTGAAAACTGAGCTCATTGTTATGTAAACCTCTTGAAAAATCTGTGTTACCTTTCTAAATTCCAGCCACAACCATGGGAGCTGATCTCATGTTTGTGCCTGTGTTAGGACCTCAGAACTGCCAATTCAAGTAATTTTTTTTACTGCTTTCATCTCCTACTTCTCTACTTTCCTTTGTCTCCCTCAAAGTTCCAGAGACCTGAGAATCTTAAGACCACATGGCTATCTGCCATTTTGTCCTTCTTCCTGTCAGCCATTTTGTAATCTGCTAAATTAACATTAGCACCGGCTAAATTAACATTAGCATCAAACGGCTAACGCTACCTGAAGCTTGAGCTTCCTCTTTCCTGTTGAGTGTCTGCCATCTTGTTCTCCTTCCTGTCAGCCATTTTAGTAATCTGCTAAATTAACATTAGCATTGGTTAGGCTAACATCAGCATTGAACGGCTGAATGCTAGCTGAAGTTCAAGCTTCCTCTTTCCTGTTGAGTGTCCACCACTTTGCAATCTGCTAAATTAGACGTTCTATTCTAGATTGCACCGTCTGATGGAGGCAAATTGTCATGCTCTGACTTGCAATCTTAACTTTTTAAAGTAAAAACTCTTCTCACATAGATATTAGCTCAAATTAGGTCTTTTTTTCTGAGGATTTCATACCAGTTCGGAGGGTGCCCTGCAAGGAAGATTTTTCTACATATTTTTGGTACTCTCACGGCATGTTGTGTTGAGTCTCCATGGCAACAAAAGACTTGTTTACAATTGTGATCAACTAATTAAACTCTCCCAAATCAGGATTATCAGCGAAACAACACATCAAATCCCGATGGAGTTGAAAAGAAAGAGAAGAGGATGCAGGATGAGACTGAGGAGAAAACGATGGAGATTTAAACCATATCTACCAACCGTTGTTATGGGTAATGTGAGATCGCTAGCTAACAAAACGGACAAGCTCGAGATGCTAACAAGGTCTCAGAAAGAATACAGAGAGTGCAGTATTATGTGCTTCACCGAGACATGGCTGCATGAACACATCCCTGACTGTAATGTGTCTGTACCGGGCTTTAAAACGGTCCGTGCAGACCGCAGTAGACAACACAGCGGAAAGCTAAAGGGTGGTGGAATTGCAGTGCTGGTTAACCAGCGTTGGTGTCATCCTGGACATGTTACTGTCAAGGAGAAGATATGCACAAGGGACATGGAACTGTTAGCTGTGAGCTTCCGTCCATATTATTTACCCAGAGAGTTTACCTGTGTTATTCAGGTAGCGGTTTATATAATACCTGGTACCGCACCAGACACAGCCTGTGATGTCATCAGCTCCATCGTTGCTCGGCTACAAACACAGCATCCAAACTCATTCATGGTGATCTCCGGAGACTTCAACAACGTCTCCCTCTCTGCAACTCTACCAACATTCCAGCAGTTTGTCAGCTGCTCCACCAGAGAAAATAAGATCTTGGACTTATTTTATGCAAATATGAATAATGGATGCAGTTGTTCTGCCCTGCCTCCTTTAGGAAGATCTGACCATAATCTGGTTCTTCTCACCTCCACCTACAAGCCCATCGTTCAGCAGCAACCAGTCATCACAAAGACTATCAAAATTTGGTCTGCTGAAGCTGAAGATGCTCTTAGAGGAGGCTTTGAGGCTACAGACTGGAACGTCCTCTGTGAACCTCATGGAGACGACATCAACGCCATGACTGAGTGTTCTTAGTCCAATTCAGGGTCGCAGCTTCCCCGCGACCCTGAATTGGAATAAGCGGTTCGGAAAATGAATGAATGAATGAATGCCTTAACCATTTTATTAATATATTTTTGTAGTTAGATTAACAAAATTTTAGCATAGGAAATTTGAGTGCATCACATTGATTGAACCAATTGATGTTAACCTGTTGATGAAAATCTGTTTAATAAATTCTGGTGTATCTTCAACGGAAGTCGTCTGTGCTTATTTTGCAGTCGTCTGTGTCAAATTGCCAGTGACAAAGCCAGTGCTTTATCTCCGCCTTCACTGCTGACTCTTGAGACTGAGGCATTGTTCAGTATCTTTGTTCCTGACTTGTCAGGTGGTGCCCCAAACTTTGGTTTACTTGGCAAATCTAACATACATCCTCAACACTTGTCTATAGACATCTGTTGATGAGAGTCAAATGCTGAACAATTCCTGTTGAGTTCCCTTTATTAATTAAACTGCTCTGTGTAGTTCATCTAACGTTATGACTACATCCTCAGATTCATCATCTGACAGCACAGGTCATTTCAGGTTGCCAAAAAAAGAATCAAAAGAGTCCTGTAAGAATTGGTCTTTCGAAGAGTAGAGAGCCTCAAACATTATGTAAATGTATTACTAATATCTGCTGTTTGTTAACCAGCCCATTCACCGGACATTTAATAAAGGAAATACTGAATTGGTTTTCTTGTTTCAGTGTCAATGCAAGGAGATGACTGAGTTTGCTGCTGTCACTTTAATAACTATGTTTGGTGATGTCCATAAGAAATTCAATGCATTGTCTCAATATATCATCTAACTCAGACCTAAGATTTGCTGCCACCTTGTTACTACAATTGTCCTTAAGCTCCCTCTCTAATTTATCGCAAGTCTTTTCCAATTGGGTTATCTTTTGTGTTCTACTCCGTTTAGGATTAGAAACCAAATGCATTGTGGCGCATAAAGCCTTTGATAGCTAGCAGAACAGTCGCTTTGTCTGAAACTGAGTCTGTATTAATACTAATAAATTCCACAAGTTTATGTCTAACCTGAGCACTGTATTTTTCATCATTCAACAGAGTTTTATTAAATCTCCACCTGGACGGGTTACCTTGTGAGAAGTCAAAATTAAATAAGGTCATACATACATTCTGATCGGCGATATTACGAAGCAAGAGTACCATCTTATCTACAGTTGGAGTTACATCTGGGGTGGAAAAAAATATAATCTACTCCTGAGAACATTGTATGCTGGGGGGATGTTGGGAATTTCAGTTGTTATAATATTTTCAGTTCATATTATGATAATCTTTTATTAATCTTGTTCTTCATTAATGTTCATGTACAAGTTAAAAGTTTTTCCTCTGTGTGCTGTTTGGATAAACAGGACATTCCAGTGACATGCAAGGTCAGAGTAGTCTGACTAAACTTGATAAACATTTGGTTCCTATCAGGATGGTGTCTTTAAGAAGAGCACACATATGCATTGGACTTTTGAACCAAGCAAACACGCACACACACAGTCTGTGCAAACACATTCACATGGACTGAAGTTACACACACATGCGTGCACGTTTGTGCACCTAACACACATTGATTTGTATCAACTTGTATGAATGTCATGTGGTACCTTTCAATAAAATGCAAGTGGTTTGTTGAAGGTCGAGTTTGCTGGGTTGTAGCACCCGACCGGGTGAACTCCCTTGCAAGACAAGAACGCCTCGTCTGGTTTCCTGCTTATTAATAATTATTGTGTTAAAGATGTTAAGGGTTTAAACTTAACAGGGGAAAAATAATTGTGAGGCTGTTTTGTGGATGCAGAGCTAGAGTAATGAGGAAGGCTCAAAAAATTTAAAACAGGTGGAGGTACAAGACATTTCTAAATGCCAACTCGCTGCAGAATAAGTGCAATGAACTGGAGGAACCAACAGCTGTACAGAGAGTGTAGCTTGATCTGTTTGTCGGAGTCTTGGCTGCATAACAACATGCCGGACTAATGTGTGGATCTAACAAGCTTCACATCTGTGCGTGCCAACGTGGAGAGGAGTGGAAAGAGGAGAGGTCGGGGTGTTATCCTGTTCTTGACAGTCAGAGAGAGAGTTTGCTGTCCAGACATTGAACTGCTTTCTGTTGGTTTCTGAGCATCCGATATGCTACAGAGCATTCCATACATCGTTGTTGTTTTGGTTTATATTTCCCCCCCAGAGCAGTGCCGACAGTAGCATGTGTCGTCATACATGACACGGTTGCTCGGATACAAAATCAACACCCGGAGGCGTTCATCGTTTGGCAGATTTAAACTAAGTCTCTCTGACATCATGCCTGACTGATTTTGTACAGTATGTGGACTATTCAACACGTGGAAAGAAGACTCTAGATCTGCTGTATGCCAATCGGAAGGAAGTATACAGGTCCCTTTCACCAGTGGGCAGATCTGATCACAACATGGTCTATCTTCAACCCACATACAAACCTTGTGTACAAAAACTTCCTTTTATCACCAGAACCTTCAGGAAGTGGTCACCAGAGGTAATGGATGCACTGAGGGACTGTTTTGGCTGCACTGACTCAGCTGTATTGCTGGAGGAGCAGGACTTGGACAGGAATGTTGACACCATTACAGAATACATAAGTTTCTGGAGAGACACTGTGATTCCAGTCAGGACTGTTAGGTTCCATCCTCATTGTAAACCATGGATAACCAGTGCCATCATAGGTCTCCTGAACAAAAAAAAAGAGGGCATTCCAGTCAGGGGGCAAGAAAAAGCAGAAGAATGTGCAGCAGGAGCTTAAAAGGTCTCTGAGGCATGCCAAGCTGGAGTACAAAAGGAAGGTGGAAAACCAACTGGGAAAACAAAGACATCAAAAAGGTGTGGAGGGGAATGAAGACCATCACTGGCTACATCATCCTCTATAGAATGACAACTGTCATTCTATAGAGGATGATGTAGACAAAGCCAGTTTCCTCAACCAGTACTATGTCAGGTTTGGCAATGCTGTGCCCACCTTCAAGGGTGCCCCTTTCACCTCTGCAGCTGTTTCCTCCACCCTAGACTCCAGCACAGGCCCCAACCGCACAGGCAACAACTCTTGTTTTATATCTTAGTACTGGTCACCTGTTTTAGTTTGTAATTTTCCTTGTTTAGTTGTCTCATGCCTGGTTCATTAGTCCACCTGTGTCTCATTTAGATCCTGTGGATTTATACCCCTTGGTTTCTGTTCCTCATTACTGGTTCATTTTGTTATCTTTCTGTGTTCCTGTGTCAAGTATTTGGCAATAAACATCTACATTCAGCCTTCCTGCCTCCAGCTCCTGCTCTTGGGTCCACCTCCACCACTCATCATGACAGTCAGGGGGAACAGGCCCCAGCATGTCCGGAGCGGCAAAGTGCAGCCCTGCCGGGCACTGGTCGCCCAGGGCAGATAGAACATGGGCCCCATGCCCCCTCTACACACCTTCACTCATCCCGTCAAGCAACCCCCTACCCAACCCCCATATTCACATATTCTCCCTTACACACACCCCATCACACCCACCCCCACCTCCACTCACCCACTCCTCACTAGCGGGGTAGGAGAGTGGTATGGGGATTTAGGTCCAGAGGGAAGTGAGCTTCCCTCCAGAAGTAGAGCCGCCAGTGGCAGGTTTGCCATTTTCATGGGTTTAGCAGGGTCTGTGTTTGCGAGTTCAAGATAATGTGAAAGGTGCCCTTGTAGCCAAAAGATTCCACAGGTTGAACACTCACACGTGCACGCCCACATGCACTCATCTTCCCATCTGCTTCCTACTAAATGTTGCTGATGACTCTCTGTAGGTATGTTTAATACCGGTTGGTATTGTAATTGTTATTTTATTAATTCATTTACTTTTTTTACTTTTATTTTTCATTTTGTTGTCTGTTTTTGAATATTGTCACTATCCTACTTATGTCTTGTTGTATTTTTTCAGTACTTTATATTGTTTTGCAAATACGGTAACTTTAGCAGCTTAGACACGCCTTTCTTTTCTCTCTCTCTTTTTCCTCCTTTCATTTCCTCTTTTCTTTCCTCTTTCCCTGCCAGGTCCAGCTCGGCCATATCAAGACTGACGATGATTGCAAAATGATAAAAGGAAAATAAATTAAATAAACAAAATAAAATGATTATTATAATAATAAAAATATTCAGATTATCAAGGGCAGCTATATACATGAGATGTCTCCCTTGACAGAGCAAATCTGTCTGGCAAAAATATGGCACGCAGATTGCTGTTCTGTATGCTGAGATGCTGAACAGGACAGGTTAAAAAAAATAAATTAAAAAAAAAAAAAAAAGATTCCACTTCCACACTGACAGGACTTGCCTTGCAATAAAAAAAAAAAATAAATCAGGTGGACTTTGGGGTTAGATCTATCCAAAACTCTGTAACCATGGTAACAATTGGTCAGAATGCAACAGTTTGCATTTTACTGTCTCAGCATTGTGGTGTTTAGGAAAGAGTTTAGTCGATTAGACTTTTCACATTGTTTAATCAGAGCAGGTAGACAATATATCATCAGAATGTGTATCGGGAAGGTGTGTAGGGTAGTGCATAGCACTGTGTGTGGTCTGTTACCCAGAAGTGATGTCGTCTGTATTTCCTCGTTGCCAGTCTCTCTTTTGGTATTGAACAGCTAATCTCTGAAGAGCCTGCAAAACATTACAACCACCTGATTTCTTATCTAAGCTCAGATCAAAGTATGGACATATGAATATTCTGGAGTCACTGTTTCAATATCTTCCAGTTACAATACTGGATTTGATACAATAAATCATCAAATTCTATTAAACAGACTCAGGTGTTTGGTGAGCCTCTCAGGTACTGGTCTCAAGTGGTTTTATTTTCAACCTTTCAGATCAACAAGTATGGTTACATGCTCCTCAGGAATCTATCAAATAAAATGTGGCGTTCACCAAGGATCAATCCTAAGCCCAGTACTTTTTAATCTACACATTAGCATTTGGGGACGTCATCAGGAGACAACACTGATTTCCACAGCTTTTATATATATATATATATATGTATATATATATGTATGTATATATATATATATATATATATATATATATATATATATATATATATATATATATATATATATATATATATATATATAAAAGAGACAAAAAATGAGCCAAATATTGGAGCAATTTACTGTACACAGAGACTGTACTTAAAAAAAGATGGACGAGGCCTCTGTGACGTCACAAGTAGGTTTCTAAGGGGCTTACTTGAAGCTCATTGGGCAGTTCCTACCATCGACATCTTGGCAGCGTCAGGTGTGTTGTCTCTCCCAGAAAATACAAAAATGGGGAAAGAGGTGGTGCTGAGAGGGGGGCTGTGAGTTTGGGCATGGATGAATGACATCTGTCGAACTCCAACCTGCCTGTAGCTAAGAACTATCTGAGCTAACAGGAGCTAACCAGTGGGTAAGCAAGCCAAAGCTAAATCACACTGTTAACTGTCCCTAAATATGCAGAATTTCTAAACAGAGAAGTTAGAAAGCTGTCGTGAAGGTAAACCTGACATTTTAAACCTCAAATGGATGGCTGAGGGGGGAACTGTAGTTTTTGGCACATCTGCATAGGCTTCACTTTTAAGTTGCTGCTTGGAATTTTGCAGCAACATCTTCTGCTAACAGAGAAGAGTAAACAATACATGCTTTAATGTTGCTCACCAAAAGTCTTGAATAACACCAGAAAAAGTTAATAGACTTATTGAGAGTTGCTTTTTCTGTCTCTAGAGGGGTCTGAAAACCACTAAATGATGTGCAAAGTTTTTTGCTGTTTTTTGGTGAGAGAAAATGATTCTGCAGCCAGGTCTGGTCCAGAGGTCAGCAGACCAGTTCCCACCGGTGGTCCCTGGAGCCCACTAGAAAGCAGAGGTGATCGAGCTCCGTGAGCCAGTCTCCCTCTGTCTGTCCGGTCCATCCCATCTTCAGGATAGTTTAAGTCTAAACTGAAAGCCATCTCTTCTCCTTGGCTTTACAATGCTAGCTAAATGTAGTGTTTGTTTTTGTTATTTTTATTTTATTTATTTTATTTGTGCCTTTTGACTGGAGTTGTTATCATGAAGCACTTTGGTCAAATTGTTATATGTGCCCAATAAATACATTTTGAACTGGATAGAAATTAATGTTTTTCTTTGCTCTGTTAAATTAACAATTACAGATTGTTAATTTTTATTCATTATTCATCAATTTTATGTTGGAGAGCTTACTGTTTTAGGAATATTTGGCTGCAACATAGAGTAGAACCTGCAGCCCTGGGTCAACTCTGTGGATTTTAAACTAGAAAAATACAAATGAACTGATTCTACAGTTCTCCATTTCTCTCTCTGTCATCTGCTTAGAGAATTCTGTAGAGATATTTGTCCTCATTCTTTCAGCATAGCGCTGAGTTTTTCCACATACATCCACATTTATCAGATGTTTACGCACACATGCTTAAGGAATTCTCCACCAATGTGCAGAAACACAGAGCTGACACTGTTTTCCTGAAATGCCTCACTTACATTTCTGCAGACAAGTTTCATCAATCAAATTTTCACAAAGAAAATCTCTCCTGGATCAGCCTCATGTCCCACTTCGACAAGGTTTCCTTCTTGGCTTTGGGCCTTTGAATTGTTTGTGCACTCGCCTGAAACTAAAGCTTGATTTAGGTGTTTTCTTCAGATTTGGATCTGGTCACAGTTTTTCTTGTTTTCATGTGGTTTTTAACCACCATGAAAAGCCCTAATGTGGAGCTCAGATCAATAAATTATGAGCATTTCCAGTAAACAATAGGAAGGATCAGTGACAGTAAGACTGGACTGAAATAGAATTTGCCCACCTGACCGTACTCCTTCTCTATAGCTGCTCTTTGCTTACTGAAAGACCTGAAAGACACAAGTCATGTTGCATCTTGCAGATTAACAGTTTCGATCCAGTGTTTTTAAACTGATCCATATCTGACTGGTGCAGATTTTGTCAGCCCGGTGAACCCCAGCTTACCTGATCTCCTCCAGTAGCTCCATGTCCTGATGCTGTTTGGTCTGCAGTTTACTGAGCTGCTCTGAGAACACGAGCTTCAGCTGTTGGCTCTCCTTCATCTGAACACACATTTGTATCATCAGCAAATGTTTTACGACCTACAAGCCAGATGAAAAGAACAGATCTTGTTCTCGTGCCCAGAGTTCTATTATAACGTTTAAGGAAACAAACAACTTTATCCAAAATCTCAACAGTGTTTCCATATTTTCAGGCAGAATTCGAATTGAAACTCATTGACGTTTTCATCCAGCAGTTAAATTAGGCCTCGATACTTGAGTCAATCTATCCGGAGCTTCAAAAAATGTTTCCGATCATCAGGCAGCTATTGGAGGGCTGGTCCTCCAGAACTTCTGGCCACAAACAGCTCATTTCTTTCATTTGCTGAACGCATTACTGTGTGGAGATGAAGATGAGCAGAGTCCACCATCATGTTTAACAAACCAGAACTCAGGAGGTCTCAGGAGACAGACGGGATAGAGGTGGAGACAGAAGACGTCTCAGGAGACAGACAGGATAGAGGTGGAGACAGAAGACGTCTCAGGAGACAGACGGGCTAGAGGTGGAGACAGAAGACGTCTCAGGAGACAGACGGACTAGAGGTGGAGACAGAAGACGTCTCAGGAGACAGACGGGATAGAGGTGGAGACAGAAGACGTCTCAGGAGACAGACGGGATAGAGGTGGAGACAGAAGACGTCTCAGGAGACAGACGGGATAGAGGTGGAGACAGAAGACGTCTCAGGAGACAGACGGACTAGAGGTGGAGACAGAAGACGTCTCAGGAGACAGACGGACTAGAGGTGGAGACAGAAGACGTCTCAGGAGACAGACGGACTAGAGGTGGAGACAGAAGACGTCTCAGGAGACAGACGGACTAGAGGTGGAGACAGAAGACGTCTCAGGAGACAGACGGGATAGAGGTGGAGACAGAAGACGTCTCAGGAGACAGACGGGCTAGAGGTGGAGACAGAAGACGTCTCAGGAGACAGACGGGATAGAGGTGGAGACAGAAGACGTCTCAGGAGACAGACGGGCTAGAGGTGGAGACAGAAGACGTCTCAGGAGACAGACGGGCTAGAGGTGGAGACAGAAGACGTCTCAGGAGACAGACGGGCTAGAGGTGGAGACAGAAGACGTCTCAGGAGACAGACGGGCTAGAGGTGGAGACAGAAGACGTCTCAGGAGACAGACGGACTGGAGGTGGAGACAGAAGACGTCTCAGGAGACAGACGGACTGGAGGTGGAGACAGAAGACGTCTCAGGAGACAGACGGGCTAGAGGTGGAGACAGAAGACGTCTCAGGAGACAGACGGACTGGAGGTGGAAACAGAAGACGTCTCAGGAGACAGACGGGCTAGAGGTGGAGACAGAAGACGTCTCAGGAGACAGACGGGATAGAGGTGGAGACAGAAGACGTCTCAGGAGACAGACGGACTGGAGGTGGAGACAGAAGACGTCTCAGGAGACAGACGGGCTAGAGGTGGAGACAGAAGACGTCTCAGGAGACAGACGGGATAGAGGTGGAGACAGAAGACGTCTCAGGAGACAGACGGGCTAGAGGTGGAGACAGAAGACGTCTCAGGAGACAGACGGGCTAGAGGTGGAGACAGAAGACGTCTCAGGAGACAGACGGGATAGAGGTGGAGACAGAAGACGTCTCAGGAGACAGACGGGCTAGAGGTGGAGACAGAAGACGTCTCAGGAGACAGACGGGATAGAGGTGGAGACAGAAGACGTCTCAGGAGACAGACGGGCTAGAGGTGGAGACAGAAGACGTCTCAGGAGACAGACGGGCTAGAGGTGGAGACAGAAGACGTCTCAGGAGACAGACGGACTGGAGGTGGAGACAGAAGACGTCTCAGGAGACAGACGGGCTGGAGGTGGAGACAGAAGACGTCTCAGGAGACAGACGGGCTAGAGGTGGAGACAGAAGACGTCTCAGGAGACAGACGGGCTAGAGGTGGAGACAGAAGACGTCTCAGGAGACAGACGGGATAGAGGTGGAGACAGAAGACGTCTCAGGAGACAGACGGGCTAGAGGTGGAGACAGAAGACGTCTCAGGAGACAGACGGGCTAGAGGTGGAGACAGAAGACGTCTCAGGAGACAGACGGGATAGAGGTGGAGACAGAAGACATCTCAGGAGACAGACGGACTGGAGGTGGAGACAGAAGACGTCTCAGGAGACAGACGGGCTAGAGGTGGAGACAGAAGACGTCTCAGGAGACAGACGGGCTAGAGGTGGAGACAGAAGACGTCTCAGGAGACAGACGGGCTAGAGGTGGAGACAGAAGACGTCTCAGGAGACAGACGGGCTAGAGGTGGAGACAGAAGACGTCTCAGGAGACAGACGGGCTAGAGGTGGAGACAGAAGACGTCTCAAGAGACAGACGGGCTGGAGGTGGAGACAGAAGACGTCTCAGGAGACAGACGGGCTAGAGGTGGAGACAGAAGACGTCTCAGGAGACAGACGGGCTAGAGGTGGAGACAGAAGACGTCTCAGGAGACAGACGGACTGGAGGTGGAGACAGAAGACGTCTCAGGAGACAGACGGACTGGAGGTGGAGACAGAAGACGTCTCAGGAGACAGACGGGCTAGAGGTGGAGACAGAAGACGTCTCAGGAGACAGACGGGATAGAGGTGGAGACAGAAGACATCTCAGGAGACAGACGGACTGGAGGTGGAGACAGAAGACGTCTCAGGAGACAGACGGGCTAGAGGTGGAGACAGAAGACGTCTCAGGAGACAGACGGGCTAGAGGTGGAGACAGAAGACGTCTCAGGAGACAGACGGGCTAGAGGTGGAGACAGAAGACGTCTCAGGAGACAGACGGACTGGAGGTGGAGACAGAAGACGTCTCAGGAGACAGACGGGATAGAGGTGGAGACAGAAGACGTCTCAGGAGACAGACGGGCTAGAGGTGGAGACAGAAGACGTCTCAGGAGACAGACGGGATAGAGGTGGAGACAGAAGACGTCTCAGGAGACAGACGGGCTAGAGGTGGAGACAGAAGACGTCTCAGGAGACAGACGGGCTAGAGGTGGAGACAGAAGACGTCTCAGGAGACAGACGGGATAGAGGTGGAGACAGAAGACGTCTCAGGAGACAGACGGACTGGAGGTGGAGACAGAAGACGTCTCAGGAGACAGACGGGATAGAGGTGGAGACAGAAGACGTCTCAGGAGACAGACGGGCTAGAGGTGGAGACAGAAGACGTCTCAGGAGACAGACGGGCTAGAGGTGGAGACAGAAGACGTCTCAGGAGACAGACGGGCTAGAGGTGGAGACAGAAGACGTCTCAGGAGACAGACGGGATAGAGGTGGAGACAGAAGACGTATCAGGAGACAGACGGGCTAGAGGTGGAGACAGAAGACGTCTCAGGAGACAGACGGGCTAGAGGTGGAGACAGAAGACGTCTCAGGAGACAGACGGGATAGAGGTGGAGACAGAAGACGTATCAGGAGACAGACGGGCTAGAGGTGGAGACAGAAGACGTCTCAGGAGACAGACGGACTGGAGGTGGAGACAGAAGACGTCTCAGGAGACAGACGGGATAGAGGTGGAGACAGAAGACGTCTCAGGAGACAGACGGGCTAGAGGTGGAGACAGAAGACGTCTCAGGAGACAGACGGGCTAGAGGTGGAGACAGAAGACGTCTCAGGAGACAGACGGGATAGAGGTGGAGACAGAAGACGTCTCAGGAGACAGACGGACTGGAGGTGGAGACAGAAGACGTCTCAGGAGACAGACGGGATAGAGGTGGAGACAGAAGACGTCTCAGGAGACAGACGGGCTAGAGGTGGAGACAGAAGACGTCTCAGGAGACAGACGGGCTAGAGGTGGAGACAGAAGACGTCTCAGGAGACAGACGGGCTAGAGGTGGAGACAGAAGACGTCTCAGGAGACAGACGGGATAGAGGTGGAGACAGAAGACGTATCAGGAGACAGACGGGCTAGAGGTGGAGACAGAAGACGTCTCAGGAGACAGACGGGCTAGAGGTGGAGACAGAAGACGTCTCAGGAGACAGACGGACTGGAGGTGGAGACAGAAGACGTCTCAGGAGACAGACGGACTGGAGGTGGAGACAGAAGACGTCTCAGGAGACAGACGGGATAGAGGTGGAGACAGAAGACGTCTCAGGAGACAGACGGGCTAGAGGTGGAGACAGAAGACGTATCAGGAGACAGACGGGCTAGAGGTGGAGACAGAAGACGTCTCAGGAGACAGACGGGCTAGAGGTGGAGACAGAAGACGTCTCAGGAGACAGACGGACTGGAGGTGGAGACAGAAGACGTCTCAGGAGACAGACGGACTGGAGGTGGAGACAGAAGACGTCTCAGGAAACAGACGGGCTAGAGGTGGAGACAGAAGACGTCTCAGGAGACAGACGGGATAGAGGTGGAGACAGAAGACGTCTCAGGAGACAGACGGGCTAGAGGTGGAGACAGAAGACGTCTCAGGAGACAGACGGGCTAGAGGTGGAGACAGAAGACGTCTCAGGAGACAGACGGGATAGAGGTGGAGACAGAAGACGTCTCAGGAGACAGACGGACTGGAGGTGGAGACAGAAGACGTCTCAGGAGACAGACGGACTGGAGGTGGAGACAGAAGACGTCTCAGGAGACAGACGGACTGGAGGTGGAGACAGAAGACGTCTCAGGAGACAGACGGACTGGAGGTGGAGACAGAAGACGTCTCAGGAAACAGACGGGCTAGAGGTGGAGACAGAAGACGTCTCAGGAGACAGACGGACTGGAGGTGGAGACAGAAGACGTCTCAGGAGACAGACGGACTGGAGGTGGAGACAGAAGACGTCTCAGGAGACAGACGGGATAGAGGTGGAGACAGAAGACGTCTCAGGAGACAGACGGGATAGAGGTGGAGACAGAAGACGTCTCAGGAGACAGACGGGCTAGAGGTGGAGACAGAAGACGTCTCAGGAGACAGACGGACTGGAGGTGGAGACAGAAGACGTCTCAGGAGACAGACGGACTGGAGGTGGAGACAGAAGACGTCTCAGGAGACAGACGGGCTAGAGGTGGAGACAGAAGACGTCTCAGGAGACAGACGGGATAGAGGTGGAGACAGAAGACGTCTCAGGAGACAGACGGACTGGAGGTGGAGACAGAAGACGTCTCAGGAGACAGACGGGATAGAGGTGGAGACAGAAGACGTCTCAGGAAACAGACGGACTGGAGGTGGAGACAGAAGACGTCTCAGGAAACAGACGGGCTAGAGGTGGAGACAGAAGACGTCTCAGGAGACAGACGGACTGGAGGTGGAGACAGAAGACGTCTCAGGAGACAGACGGACTGGAGGTGGAGACAGAAGACGTCTCAGGAGACAGACGGGATAGAGGTGGAGACAGAAGACGTCTCAGGAGACAGACGGGCTAGAGGTGGAGACAGAAGACGTCTCAGGAGACAGACGGGCTAGAGGTGGAGACAGAAGACGTCTCAGGAGACAGACGGACTGGAGGTGGAGACAGAAGACGTCTCAGGAGACAGACGGACTGGAGGTGGAGACAGAAGACGTCTCAGGAGACAGACGGGCTAGAGGTGGAGACAGAAGACGTCTCAGGAGACAGACGGGATAGAGGTGGAGACAGAAGACATCTCAGGAGACAGACGGACTGGAGGTGGAGACAGAAGACGTCTCAGGAGACAGACGGGCTAGAGGTGGAGACAGAAGACGTCTCAGGAGACAGACGGACTGGAGGTGGAGACAGAAGACGTCTCAGGAGACAGACGGGCTAGAGGTGGAGACAGAAGACGTCTCAGGAGACAGACGGGATAGAGGTGGAGACAGAAGACATCTCAGGAGACAGACGGACTGGAGGTGGAGACAGAAGACGTCTCAGGAGACAGACGGGCTAGAGGTGGAGACAGAAGACGTCTCAGGAGACAGACGGGCTAGAGGTGGAGACAGAAGACGTCTCAGGAGACAGACGGGATAGAGGTGGAGACAGAAGACGTCTCAGGAGACAGACGGGCTAGAGGTGGAGACAGAAGACGTCTCAGGAGACAGACGGGCTAGAGGTGGAGACAGAAGACGTCTCAAGAGACAGACGGGCTGGAGGTGGAGACAGAAGACGTCTCAGGAGACAGACGGGCTAGAGGTGGAGACAGAAGACGTCTCAGGAGACAGACGGGCTAGAGGTGGAGACAGAAGACGTCTCAGGAAACAGACGGACTGGAGGTGGAGACAGAAGACGTCTCAGGAGACAGACGGACTGGAGGTGGAGACAGAAGACGTCTCAGGAGACAGACGGGCTAGAGGTGGAGACAGAAGACGTCTCAGGAGACAGACGGGATAGAGGTGGAGACAGAAGACGTCTCAGGAAACAGACGGACTGGAGGTGGAGACAGAAGACGTCTCAGGAGACAGACGGGATAGAGGTGGAGACAGAAGACGTCTCAGGAGACAGACGGGCTAGAGGTGGAGACAGAAGACGTCTCAGGAGACAGACGGGATAGAGGTGGAGACAGAAGACGTCTCAGGAGACTGTGAGGAGAATGAATTCTCAGGTTTATTGACTTCCTATTTTATAAAATAATAAAAGACAGTTGGTGACATGACGCTGTATAAATGCTGCATTATGACCAAAAGTACAGCTGATATAAAAATACCTTGCCTTTAATAAATATTTATCAGATTTTGATTTTCTCTGAAAACAAAAAAACACATTAATTCAATAAAAATGATTAAATGATCCATTTTTTTTCTGTTGTAACTACCATAAAGCTGATCAGCCCCTTCCATTCTTGGTAATCCCATTTCAACCTCTGCATACATTTTTACCAGCGTCATCTGAACAGTTTGCTTCTAATACTCTCCTAACAGCACAATAAATGTGTTCTAAAAATCTTCCACAAATACCAGTAGAATATGGTTTAATGTGGAGGTGGGTGTGGGGTGAGTAGTGGAAGTCTGAAGACGATGAAATCTGAGTTCTGGCTTAAGTGTCAGCAGAACGGGATCTTCGGATACAGCTGCAAACAGTTTGATGCCATTTTATTGCTTTGTAAACCTTTAACATCCACTCCAAAACCTGCTCAAATCCCCGAAGTTGTGGTTAAACTAAGACATTTTTATTTGTTTCCAGATCTCTGCCGCAACAATCTGACCTGAAGGACACTGAAAATCCGCTACTTTGATTTCTGGTGAAAGGGGAAAACCTACCAAGATATCAGATTGTTTGGGAGCTATAAGTATTGCTGACAATGTAAATATAACATGAACAGAAATAACTTGACTCACCTTCCTGGGTGGCGGCTGCATGTCTGGATGCTCACAGTCCGACTTCTGCAAGTTACTTTGTTTCAGCTCCGACTTTCTCTCACATATTAAACCCCCCCTCGCCTCTCCATCTCTCTCTCTCCCTCTGTCTTTCTCTACCTCCCTCCTCTCTATCGCTTTACAATATTTTCAAAACTATTCGGAGACCCATACACTTATATATGCTTTACACACACACACACGTTATATATACACACACATATATATAGATATTTATATATATAGATTCTCTCTCTCTCTCTCTCTCTCTCTCTCTCTCTATTTATATATATATATATATATATATATATATATATATATATAGAGAGAGAGAGAGAGAGAGAGAGAGAGAGAGATACACACACACACACACACACATATATATATATATATAGAGAGAGAGAGAGAGAGATACACACACACACACACACACACACACACATATATATATATATATATAGAGAGAGAGAGAGAGAGAGAGAGAGATAACACACACACACTCATTCATTCATACATACACTGCTCAGAAAAATAAAGGGAACACTAAAGTAACATGTTGTAGATCTGAATGAATAAAATATTTTCTGTTTCTGTTTCTGAGGGATCTCCTCCCAGACCTGGACTAAAGCATCTGCCAACTCCTGGACAGTCTGTGGTGCAACTTGGCGTTGGTGGATGGAGCGAGACATGATGTCCCAGATGTTCTCAGCTGGATCCAGGTCTGGGGAACGGGCGGGCCGGTCCAGAACATCAATGCCTTGGTGTTGCAGGAACTGCTGACACACTCCAGCCACATGAGGTCTAGCATTGTCTTGCATTAGGAGGAACCCAGGGCCAACCGCACCAGCATATGGTCCCACAAGGGGTCTGAGGATCTCATCTCGGTACCTAATGGCAGTCAGGCTACCTCTGGCGAGCACATGGAGGGCTGTGCTGCCCTCCAAAGAAATGCCCCCCCACACTATTACTGACCCACTGCCAAACCGGTCATGCTGGAGGATGTTGCAGGCAGCAGAACGTTCTCCACGGCGTCTCCAGACTCTGTCACGTCTGCCACATGTGCTCAGTGTGAACCTGCTTCCATCTGTGAAGAGCTCAGGGCGCCAGTGGAGTATTTACCAATCTTGGTGTTCTCTGGCAAATGCCAAACATCTTGCACGGTGTTGGGCTGTAAACACAACCCCCACCTGTGGACGTCGGGCCGTCATACCACCCTCATGTCCCGAGGTGGGGAGCTGCTGACCTCAACTCGGGACGTTGTGGGTCGGTGGAAGGAATACTTCGAAGACCTCCTCAATCCTACCAACATGTCTTCCGATGAGGAAGCAGAGCTGGTGGACTCAGGGGTGGACTCTCCTATCTCTGGGGCTGAAGTCGCTGAGGTGGTTAAAAAGCTCCTTGGCGGCAAGGCCCCGGGGGTGGATGAGATCCGCCCGGAGTTCCTTAAGGCTCTGGATGCTGTGGGGCTGTCCTGGCTGACACGCCTCTGCAGCATCGCGTGGACATCGGGGACAGTACCGCTGGATTGGCAGACTGGGGTGGTGGTCCCCCTTTTTAAGAAGGGGGACCGGAGGGTGTGTTCCAATTACAGGGGAATCACACTCCTCAGCCTCCCTGGTAAGGTCTATTCAGGGGTCCTGGAGAGGAGGGTCCGCCGGATAGTCGAATCCCGGATTGAGGAGGAGCAGTGTGGTTTTCGTCCTGGTCGTGGAACAGTGGACCAGCTCTATACCCTCTCTGGGGTCCTGGAGGGGGCATGGGAGTTTGCCCAACCAGTCTACATGTGCTTTGTGGACCTGGAGAAGGCGTTCGACGGTGTCCCCCGGGGGCTCCTGTGGGGGATACTCCGGGAGTATGGGGTACCGTACCCCCTTGTACGAGCTGTCCGGTCCCTGTACGACAGGTGTCAGAGCTTGGTCCACATTGCCGGTAGTAAGTTGGATTTGTTTCCAGTGAGGGTTGGACTCCGCCAAGGCTGCCCTTTATCACCGATTCTGTTCATAACTTATATGGACAGAATTTCTAGGCGCAGCCGAGGTGTTGAGGGGATCTGCCTTGGTGGCCTCAGGATTGGGTCTCTGCTTTTTGCAGATGACGTGGTCCTGTTGGCTTCATCTGGTCGTGATCTCCAGCTCTCACTTGAGCGATTCGCAGCCGAGTGTGAAGCGGCTGGGATGAGAATCAGCACCTCCATATCTGAGACCACGGTTCTCAGCCGGAATAGGGTGGATTGCCCTCTCTGGGTCGGGAGTCAGGTCCTGCCTCAAGTGGAGGAGTTTAAATATCTCGGGGTCTTGTTCACGAGTGAGGGAAGGATGGAGCGCGACATCGACAGACGGATCGGTGCGGCGTCTGCAGTAATGCGGACTCTGTGCCGGTCTGTCGTGGTGAAGAAGGAGCTGAGCCGGAAGGCGAAGCTCTCCATTTACCAGTCGATCTACGTTCCTACCCTCACCTATGGTCATGAGCTGTGGGTCGTGACCGAAAGAACGAGATCTCGTATACAGGCGGCTGAAATGGGTTTCCTCCGCAGGGTGGCCGGGCTCTCCCATAGAGATAGGGTGAAGAGCTCGGTCATCCGGGAAGAGAACAGAGTAGAGCCGTTGCTCCTCCGCATCGAGGAACCAGTTGAGGTGGCTCGGGCATCTGGTCAGGATGCCTCCTGGACCTCCCTGGTGAGGTGTTCCAGGCACGTCCATCTGGGAGGAGACCCCGGGGAAGACCCAGGACACGCTGGAGGGATTATATCTCTCGGCTGGCCTGGGAACGCCTCGGGATCCCCCCCGCAGAGTTGGCAAATGTGGCTGGAGAGAGGGAAGTCTGGGTTTCCCTGCTTAGGCTGCTGCCCCCGCGACCCGACCCCGGATAAGCGGCAGAAGATGAAGATGAAGATGAAGATGAAGATGGTAAGAGGGAGAAATGTCTGGAGTCTGGAGATGCTTGTAAGATGATCAAATGCTGTTTTTGAGACATTTCTAGTGTGTGGAATAAAATGCAGCTCTAAAGACACACCCAGATTTCTCACACTGAGAAGGATTATAGTTGAGGGGGACAAGACTTAAAAAATGTATCTAATTATAGGCTTTGTCATTACAACAAGCTGTGCCCAAAGTAGGAAGGTCTACTGGACTTAATGATCACCGGCCAGTAGCCTTAGCAGCACACATTTTGAAGACCATGGAGCAGCTAGTCCTATGCTCTATGACTCTCTTCAGTTTGCTTATGAGGAACACATGAAAGTGGAGGATGTTGTGCTCTACATTGTACATCGAGTTTACTCATACCTGTACATTCAATACAAGCCTTTCCTACTAAGAGACAAGATGGAAGGGGGTGGAGTGGATGTTTCACTGGCCTCCTGGATAACAGACTACCTGACAAGGCTGCCTCAGTATGTTTGGATGGGAACTGTCTTTGAGACCACCAGGAGTAGCACTGGAGCCCCACATGGCACGGTGCTTGCACTATTTGTTTTTTAAATAATGGTTTATTTTTAAGTTTTCACACTTGAATCAAGAATAATCACAAGAGAGCAAATGAAAAAAATGAAAAATAAATTGATAAATACATTTAAAAAATTAAATAAAAAATAAATAAAATGATGATGTTACCAAACATAATATTTACATGTAACGGAATTACACTCAAGAAAAGCCAGGATCCAGATGCCTCCAATAGAGGCCATAAAATCCAGATCACAAGGTAGGTCAGGATATGTTGTGATATGCCAGGAAATGTCTCAAGACAGACTCAAGTCTGATCTGAGAGTGAGGTTTGTAGAGACACAGCCGGTATAACTGAAAAATATGCATTATCTATGTGAGGCAATGTTTAAATGAGAGTGGAGTGGTGGATTTCCAGTTCAGCAGAATGAGGTTTTAGCCACCATTCCCAACTGCAGAGATGTTTGTACGTCTTGTGGAAACTTATAAGTCCATGGGGAACATCCAAAGATGGCCAAGTTGCTGATGGGCTTGATCTTTATACCATATACATCTGAAAGGCATTTAAAGACTGCAGACCAGAAACTATAAAAAGAGGGACAGAACTGAAGTAGGTGGGTCAGTGAGCCTGTTTGGCATCTATCACAGTTTATGGATACAGAAGGAAACATTTTATTAATCTTTGTTTTGGAATAATGTAGTCTATGTAGAACTTGGTAAAAATGAATCACTCTCCGATGAACCTGGGAAAGTGCCTCTCTACAGAGGTTCTCAGGCATTTCACAGTTCAAATCTCCAGCCCAGACTTCCTTGATAGAATCTGAAGAGACCTCGGCCATAAAGCAATGAACAAATTTGGCTATAATCCACCTGGAATGACGGGTAAGCAAAAGATTCTCAAAAAGGGAGTGTGTTGTGGGTGACTTGAGCTGTGGACACCTTTTCTTGACACAGGGCCTGACTTGAAGGTAACGAAAGAATCGCAAATTAGGGAGGCTGTAGATGGAGCTAAGCTGTGCGAATAATGCCAAACTGCCATTAATAAACAGGTCAAAAAATGTTCTGACACCTTTCCTGTTCCAGGCCATAAATGCTGCATCCTGTTTGCAAGGGGTGAACTTGTGTTCAGGCCAAATATGAACCTGGAAGGAAAAATTTGATGATGCCTAATAATCTGTCGTTATCTGGATTAGGACCTGCAGGGACTTCTTTACGATAAAGTTGTGTTAATTTGTTCTGGGCATTAAAGTAAGACTCAAGAGCAAGATGGCCAGAAGTGAGGACTTTTGAATCGTGGCAGCTTCCAACTGCAACCATGAAGGATTTTCTTCTACCTCAATACAATTATTCTTCCAATAGATGAAGGTAGCATTAGTTACCCAATAGTAGTGTTTGAAGACTGGCAGAACCAAACCATTATCTTTAAAAGGTTTCTGCAGATGGGCTTTGGATATTCGTTGGTGTTTATATCCCAAAATAACTGACAGTATTAATGAGTTGACTTTTTAAAGAAGGATTAATTTAAATATATAGGCAAAATCTGAATCAGATAGAAAAATCTAGGAGGGCTAACCATTTAGATGGCATATACTTTACCAATTATAGACAGCAACATCCAGCACTCAATATCAGCCTCAAGTTTTTCTTGGGCCTTCACAAAGTTCTATTTGAAAAGTTGCTAAGGAATTTTTGTCAGTTCAAGTCCCAGATAAGTGAAACTGTCCCTCTTTAACCTGTTCAGGAAATTCTGAGAGACATATCCCATCAATGGCATAAATTCACTCTCTCCCCCATTTATATTACAGCCAGAAACGTTCCCAAAGGAATCTATAAATTGTAAAAGATTGGGGATGGGTGTTGCTAGGCTGCTAAGTAGACCAAAAGGACAACTGCATATAAGGCAACTTGAGTCTTGATATTGCCTAGCTTAATGCCTGTAAAAAGGAGGTCTAGTGCAATGACAAAAGAAGGGGAGAAAGTGGTCTCCCTGGCAAACTCCACATTGTAAGGTAAATGGAGAAATTCTGCAGACTGATCTCCATTCGTAAGGAAGTAAAATTTAGGGTCAGAAAATATGTTGACCCAATCAACAAAAATGTCATCAACCCAAATTTTGTCAGTGTTGCTATAAGGTAAGGCTACTATATCCAAGGTTTTTTGGGTTTCCAGAGCCAGTATGACAGCCTTGTCATTTTTCCTGTATCTTGGATACATTATTTGAAGAATTTTCCGTACATTACAAAAGGAGAATTAACCTGGAATGAAACCTGTTTGATCCGGGTGGATTATATCTGCTGTACTCTTCCTGAGTCGTAGTACTTTTGTAATGATTTTCAGAACACAGTTTAAAAGGGTGACAGACCTGTAGCTACCTGGGTCTGTCTCCTCCTTATCCCTCTTCAGTGAGACACAAATGTTGGCTTCATTAAGGATGGGTGGAAGCTTTCTGGTCATGAGGCTGCCGTGAATCATTCTCAGCATAGGAGATACCAGTATGACAACTCTATTCCAAATCCATCAGGGCCCAGTGACCTACCATTAGAGAATGATTTAATGGTTTCTATGTCTTCTGACAATGTGAAGTCAGAGTCCAAATCATCTTTTACAATTGCATCTGTTGGATGATGGCGTTTACACCAGGCCTAGGATTCATCACTTGCCATTGGGCCCAGGTTACTCTTAACAGGGTACCAGGGTGTAGTGTTAGTTGCTGGCTTGCATTTTTCATCGGGATCTGCCAGCTGCCTTTAGGCCCATGATCTGCTATGCTCAGACTCTGTATGAGCAGCTAACCAACAACTAGCTTCAAGGTAGACTTTCAGTTTTTATAGGACATTCAATGTTGTGTGTGTATTAAATTGGTAGAATGAGGCCTAAGAAATAAAGTACAATCAATGACGAAGAAATAGAGAACATAAAAAAGTCTTACACTTTTCTGTCAGATAAGGTTATAAATATATCAAAGCAACAAAAACATACTATGAACCCAATGTAAAAAATTAAAGAATTGAAAAGACAAGCTACTGAAAAGGACAAAAAAAAATTCCAATTTTGGAGGCTCAAATTGATGATCAGGAGCAACACCTACAGATAAATGATGTCATTGTTAGTGGTCTGGAAGTCAAGCCACGCTCATATGCTGTTAAACCTTATGAAGTTCTGACTGAACCAGGTCTAGATTATTTTGAAACACAGGTTCATTGACAGCAAGGGAATGCAAATAAAGAAACAAGTCATCTTTTACCACAAAAAAAACAAACACAAAGACAGTCTTGATAATCTGTTTTGTGTGCAGAAAACAAAAATAGCAGTGATTAAGCAAGGTAAAAAAAATAAATAAAAAAAAAAGGCTGAAAAACAATTGAAAAAAACAAGGCATGTTTTATAGGCAACCCTATTTAAACATACCTGAATGGAATAAAGGGCTCATTAACAGGTTAAAAAGAACTTAATGAGGAAGTTCAATAATCTGACTCAGGTGCTTTGGAGGAGGATCATGTCAAAAACAAGCAGGGCAGGGGGCCTGAGGACTGGAACTAGAAAAGACTGGTTTAGATTAACAGGGCTATGGTCTGATAACATTATGTCATGTTGGTATGGCTGATAGTTGAACTCAGTTGAATTGAAGAAAAAATAATCAATCCTTGCAACTGACTCGTGTACATGTGAATAGAAAGAATTCTCCTGATCAGATGGATGTTTCACTTTACAATTAACTATCAATTTTTTGGACTTCATCAAACTTTTAAGGGTTTGTACTATTGAAATGCCTAGTAGGGTGCAGAAGACTGTCTAAATATGGGTCTACGTAGCAATTAAAATCACCTGCAATCAGAATGTATCTTGAGTCGTTATCTGGGATTAGATCAAATATCTTGCAAAAGAAGGTTGTGTAATCCGCGTTTGGTCCACAAACATTAACAAGTGTAACAGGAAGTGAATTTATATGCCCAGTTATGATTACAGATCTGCCATTTGAGTCAGTTGTGGCAGACTGAATACGTAGAAGAATATGACACCTCTAGCTAACTGTTTTACTGATAGGTCTGTGAAATCCAATTAGCCCAGAGTATTCTGTTTTGGGTGGCTGATAAATGGGTTTCTTGTAAAAATATAATATCTGACCTCTGTGATTTCATATAGAAATATATTTTACAGCGTTTAACTGGATTGTTGAGACCACAGACAAGGGACAAGGAGTTTGAGTTGTTATTTACATGAGACATTACTTGCATTGCAGTGGTACAAATACAGAACATTTGGTCTGGCAACCGAAGGAAAAACAAAACAGGAAAACAAAAAACAAAGACTAACAGGACGAGGTACAAGCAGTGTCTGTTATGCTGACGTTAAGTGCGTGGCATTCACATGCGGACTCAGCTCGGAGTTCCAAACAATACTTTATTTGTTTCTTTCTGACTTCGGGTTCTTTCCAAGGTGGATGCAGGAGATAGGTTAGTCAGCAGGCAGGCAAGCGGGGAGGTAAACCGGCTGACAGAGAGGCGAGCAGGCAGGCGGGCAGGCGGGCAGGCAGGCAAGCGGTAGGGCAGCAATCGGGCATGCAGGCAGGATCTCTGACGGGGAAAAAACACACAGGTTAACGATCTGTGATTCACACTGGAAGAATCTTTCAGGCCGAGAGTTGTACCGCAGGGCATTCAACAATCTGGCGATGAACAGCAGGCTGGGCAGGTCTTAAGTAGTCCTGTTGCTGATTGCCCAGATGAAGATCAGGTGCTGATCCAGGTGCCAGGATGCCAGACACGCCCACCAGGGAATAGGACCACAACAGTGTCTAAATAACACATCCACAAAAAGAACCCCACCCATTTCTTCCCCAAACGAAACTGGGCAGCTCTCATCCACAAGCCTAGCCAGGAACCGAAGTGTGTTCTGTACATTCCTTTCACTCAGTTGCTGCAGCACTTCATGGAAATTTCGCCTTTGTTCCGTTACCTTTGTGGTGCAATGAGGGAAGATCAAGATGCAGTGTTCTCCGTAATCCAGAGTTTTCTGTTTTCCAAGTTGCAAAATCTTTTCTTTATCTTGTGCAAAAAGTGCCCTGCCAATAATGGTGCGAGGTCTGGAGCAGCCCTCATATTCAGCATTGAGGGCTGCTGAATATGGTGTGCTTTATTAATATCAATTGGCTTCTCGAAGTTGTTGCTCCGCAGCAACTTCAGGATAAGGCTGGAAGCAATCATGGTCCATCTCCCTTTCTCCTTGACTTCTGGAACACTGACAATCTCTGTATTATTTGGCCTGGATCTTCTTTCAAGGTCTGACAGTTTGGCTCTTGATTTTTTGTTCTCAAGCTGTAGACCTGCAACTGAACTTTCCATTGCATTACTCCGTAGCTCATGATCTGTAGCTTGGCTCTCTGTGGCTGTTAGCCTTCCTGCCCGCACTTGTTGAACAATCAGCATGCTCTGGAAATCTACTCAAATTTATTGAAATGGTCATTGATAGATTGTGAGAATATAGCTGACACCTTCTGCCCAATGAGCAGGAGCTTGTCATCATCGTCATCTTTCCTGATATGCAGTAATGAATGGACTAGCCTGGGTGGATTTCTTGCAGCTAGCATTAGCCGCAGCTGCTCCTCTGAGGCCTCTTGTGTTCTTGTTTGATATGATTTCCTTTCAGTTGGTCGTTGTAAATAGAATTTGATTAGGAAAAGTATTGCTCTAAGAAAGACAGATAATCAATGGGTGGTTGTATTTTTAAAATGTTGCTGGTGTGCCATAAGGAGCTCCAAGAAACATGTCTACTCAATATTCATCTCACTATCCCCCCCTCCTTCCAACATTTTTGTATACCCTCTACACAGCAAACCTTAAGTATGACTCAGAGTGCTGCCACATACAGAACTATTCTACAGCCAGGGCCGCCTTTACCTCCTGTTGGGCCCCTGGGCTGAGTAATTCTGTAGACCCTGTTCCGTCCTCCACATGTACCGAGTCTCATTACAGGAAATAATTTCCAGGTTTACATTGAAGTTTTCTTTATTTAGTTGTATTAACATATTATATCATTGTCATGGTCATTATGGTCATGTAATTAACATGACCATAATAAACAATACTGACTACAATAATGAATGAATAAATAACATCAGCAACAGATCAAAAATCTGTGCAGCTTCCTAAACTGAAACAGCTGATCAACATGACTTTTCAGACACTGCAGCTACAACATGTGGAATCCTGCAGATGTTTTCACTAATCACTAAGGAGCATTTCGACCCCCCTTAGCAATCTCAGCCCCAGAGATAGCGGAGCACCCCTGAGTCCCCCGGCTCTGCTTCTCTTCGGAAGATGTGATTGTAAGATTGGAGTCTTCTAAGTTATCGTTCCAAAAAACCATGCACAGGTCACGATTCAATTATAAAAACAATATCCTTTAATTTATTCCAGACCAATTCAATACAAATCGATTTGATACAGTGTAAGAACAATTTGAATTGACTCGACGGTTATTACTTGTTGTAGATAATTAATGAAATAAAGAAACTAAATCTATGAAAGTTAATATTTTCTTTCAAAATATGTAAAGACCACATATCTTCATGCACTCTGGCTTTAAAACACTGACAAAAACAAAACTGACAAAAAAATAAATAAAAACAGATCAACAAAATCACGTCAGTGTATTTATTTTTAGACATAGACCAATATACAGTCTGGCTGAATTATTAGATGGGAACTCTAGAAGTTGAAGTGGAACAGAATGTAAACAACTTACAGACCTATAAACAAGCCATATCACAATAACCTCACAACAATGACCCCTGGTGGTCATCTCACAATGTTGTCTCAGGCCAGAGTGGAAGGTAAAGCAAAACCACACTCATACACACTCAACGGTGAATAACACAGTGACAAGTGCTTTGTGTAGAAAGTTACAGAAAATAAATACATATATATGTATAAATGAATAAAATGAAAATGAAATGAAATGAAAACTACTTTATTAATCCCAAAAGGGAAATTCAATATTATAGTATATAATAATAATAACTAGAGGAGGTCTTGTTCCGGAGGCTGATGGCTGCTGGCAGGAATGATCTTCTGTATCTTCTATCGGACCTGAAGAAGCCTCTCACTGAACACACTTTGTTGTTTCATCACTGTGTTGTGGAGAGGGTGTGAAGAATCCTCCATCATCTTCATCAGCTTGTGCAGCATTCTTCTTTGGACAATCAGCTCCAGCGGCTCCAGAGTTACTCCAAGCACAGAAGCAGCTTTCTGGATCAGTTTGTTGATTCTCTTCAAGTCTCTGGTTCTGATGCTACTACCCCAGCAGATGCTGCAAAGCTGACTGCACTCTCCACAACAGACTTATAGAAGATATGCAACATCTTGGTGCAGACGTTAAACCATCTCAGCTTCCTTAAGAAGTACAGTCTGCTCTGACCTTTCTTGTAGATGTAGTCAGTGTTGCATTTCCAGTCCAGTTTGTTGTCCAGCTGAACTCCAAGATACTTGTATTCCTCCACCACCTCCACCTCCTCTCCCAGGATGGAAACAGTGCTTTGTTTATTCTTCTTCCTCCTGAAGTCAACAATCATCTCTTTTGTTTTGCTGCTATTTAATATGAGATGATTGTCACCGCACCATTTAACAAACTGACTGACCAGTTCTCTGTACTCTGCTTCTTGTCCATCCCTGATACACCCCACAACTGCAGAGTCATCAGAGTATTTCTGCAGATGACAGGACTCAGAGTTGGACTGGAAGTCTGAGGTGTACAGAGTGAAGAGGAATGGCCAGAGTACAGTTCCTTGTGGTGCACCAGTGCTGCTGACCTCCATCTCAGACACACAACCTTTCAGTCTCACAAACTGGGGTCTGTTTGTGAGGTAGTCATAGATCCAGGTGGTTGTGGAGGTATCCACCTGGAATTTATGGAGCTTCTCACATAACAAAGCAGGCTGAATGGTATTAAAAGCACTGAGAAATGAAAGAACATGACCCTCAGAGTGCTGCCTGAATGGTCCAGATGAGAGTGTGCTCTCTGGAGCAGGTATATGATGGCATCTTCAACCCCAAGTCCATTACGATATGCAAACTGGAATGGGTCCTGAAAGGTGTTTACTTGCTTGTTGAGGTGAGCCAGTAAGAGTCTCTCCAGGACTTTCATGATGTGAGATGTCAGGGCAACTGGTCTGTAGTCACTTGGTTCAGCTGGTTGGGTTTTTTTAGGCACTGGAACAAGGCAGGAGGTTTTCCACAGCACTGGGACTCTATTTTGTCTCAGACTGGTGTTGAAAAGGTGCTGGAGAATCGGACATAGTTGTTCTGAGCAGGTCTTGAGAACTCTGGGACTGACACCATCTGGACCTGCAGCCTTGTTCTGGTGCAGTTTCTCAAGTTGCTTCTTAACCTGATTGCAGGAGACTAACAAGGTGGAGGTTTCAGGATGTCCTGATGTGGAGGGAGATGAAGCTGTGTTCTGGTCCATGACTGAGCTGCAGGGTGACAGATTGGAGGCGTGACAGGAAAGCAGTGGGCTTATGGAGGGTGTGTGGTCTGTTGGGCTGGAGGTAGGGGGTGAACTGAACCTGTTGAAGAATATGTTCAGCTCATTAGCTCTGTCCAGACCTCCATCAGGCTGGTCCCCCTTTAACTTGAAGCCGGTGATCTTCTTCATTCCAGACCACACATCCCTCAGGTTATTCTGCTGGAGCTGACTTTCTAACTTCTTCCTGTAGTCCTCCTTGCACTTCTTAGTTTGTGTTTGAAGTTGTTATGTGTTGCCCTCAAGAACTCCCTGTCTCCATCCCTGAAGGCTTTCTTTTTGATGTTCAGCAGCTTTTTCAGGTCACTGGTGATCCAGGGTTTGTTATTGGGGAAGCACCTCACTGTTCTTGTTGGGACGATGCTGTCCACACAGAAGTTTATGTAATCTGTCACACACTCAGTCATGGCGTTGATGTCGTCTCCATGAGGTTCACAGAGGACGTTCCTGTCTGTAGCCTCAAAGCCTCCTCTAAGAGCATCTTCAGCTTCAGCAGACCAGATTTTGATAGTCTTTGTGATGACTGGTTGCTGCTGAACGATGGGCTTGTAGGTGGAGGTGAGAAGAACCAGATTATGGTCAGATCTTCCTAAAGGAGGCAGGGCAGAACAACTGGATCAATTATTCATATTTGCATAAAATAAGTCCAACATCTTATTATCGTATTCCAGCTGACAAACTGCTGGAATGTTGGTAGAGTTGCAGAGAGGGAGACGTTGTTGAAGTCTCCGGAGATCGCCATGAATGAGTTTGGATGCTGTGTTTGTAGCCGAGCAACAACGGAGCTGATGACATCACAGGCTGTGTCTGGTGCGGTACCAGGTATTATTTAAACCGCTACCAGAATAACACAGGTAAACTCTCTGGGTAAATAATATGGACGGAAGCTCACAGCTAACAGTTCCATGTCCCTTGTGCATATCTTCTCCTTGACAGTAACATGTCCAGGATGACACCAACGCTGGTTAACCAGCACTGCAATTCCACCACCCTTTAGCTTTCCGCTGTGTTGTCTACTGCGGTCTGCATGGACCGTTTTAAAGCCCGGTACAGACACATTACAGTCAGGGATGTGTTCATGCAGCCATGTCTCGGTGAAGCACATAATACTGCACTCTGTATTCTTTCTGAGACCTTGTTAGCATCTCGAGCTCGTCCGTTTTGTTAGCTAGCGATCTCACGTTACCCATTAGGATGGTTGTGGGAAATGGTTTAAATCTCCATTGCTTTCTCCGCTGTCTGACTCCCGCTCTGCATCCTCTTCTCTTTCTTTTCAACTCTATCGGGGATTTAATGTGTTGTTTCGCTGATAATCCTGATTTGGGAGAGGCTAATCAGTTGATTAAAACAAGTGTTTTGTTGCTATGGAGACTCATCATAACAAGTCTCGAAAGAGCAAAAAAATGCAGAAAAATCTTCCTTGCAGCACACCCTCCGAACCGGCATGAAATCCTCAGAAAAAAAATACTTAATTTTAGGTAATATCTATGTGAGAAGAGTTTGTACTTAAAAAAAAATCAAGATTGCAAGTCAGAGCTACTATAATTTGCTGCCAACAGACGGCGCAATCTAGAATGCAATCTAAATTATAAAATTATAAAATCTAAATTATAAAACTAATAATTATAGGTTTACCTCACACTCAGTGAAGTAATTCACTCACAGTATGCCTGTGCATTTTCCCTGTGCTAGCCTTAACCTCTTCACCTCTTCTGAGATCCCTTCAAACAAATTCTGCATACTTTTGCACCAGGTGGGCATGTCTTGGATGAGTCTTGGATTGGCCTGTTTCAATAGGGTGCTGACATTCTCCCCAGTGTGGGATCCTTTGAATGCCCCGTCATGTTCATGTCTTACAGACATGAACATGTCAAGGTTCGTGAAGGTGTGCAGACCCAGCTGCAGAACAGAAAGGCAGGAGGCAGATCAGATGCAGGAAGAACAGAACTGAACAGGAGACTATACAGATGACTACAGACAAGCAAAACATGTGGTAGAATTTCATATTTTAGCTTTAGATATTCATATATTTCATAGTCTTTAGTATATAATCATTATGAATACTACCGTGCTGAAGATGAACTTCAAAGCTTAGTTTAGTGCAGGGGTCTGGCATCTGGTTGATATCACCCTCTTCCACTCCTTTTAGCGGTCGAGTTAACCTCTTCTAAGAAGCAACAAAATGTTCCTCTATTTAAACTAGCATTAATTTATGACATGCAATTGACGTCCTTTATGCAAGTGTTTAAAATATGGTTTAGTCTAGCTGTAGTCAGAGCCCCTTCAGATCTCTGCTATTTCAGACTTCCAAATGGGGTTTTTCAAAATTGCAATTTCTAATATTCTGTTCCTTCTTATTTTCTGTTCAATCAACTTTATAATCTTTTTCACTTCAGAACCAGACTTCATCATTTGACCGACTTTTTTCCTCAACAAACATGATGAACCAGCAAATGCAAAACTGCAACTGAGGGTGAAAATTACACAGCTGGAGTAACGAGAAACAGGTGAAATGAATCAGAAAATCAAAACCATATGAGCTAATTAACAGTAAGCAAAATGGGCAACATTACACATGGAAACCAAACTACAAAATAAAACAGGAAACCTGAACTAAAGAGACAACACAAACATCACATCATGACAGAAAATTTAACTTCCATTCAGGAACAATATGGAGGGCCGTGATGTAAGATTGTCACACATGAAGTCCAAGCGTTTGTTTGCTATTGCCACTCGCTTTGCATTTGCCAGTTCTTTTTCACTGTGGTTCTTCACTTGGGCATACAACACAGGCATGCATGCTTGCTGTAGCTTTTCGTGGAGGTATCTTACACCTGGTCTCTAATAGGAATCAGATTCTGCAATCCTTCCCCCTTAACTATACTGTAATGACATAATCACTAAGCGATAAAACTCATTATTGATGCCTTGATTTCCTTAGCGTGTGCTGAATTGTGACCAGGTAGCCAGAAAAAGTCTAAAACCACGTTTCCTGCTCTTGGCTGTATGTCACTGCTTGCTTCATGCTCCTTCTTGTTGAACTCACCATACTCTTGATCATGTTTCCTCCTCACATGCTGGTCGATATTTATAGTGCCACCAGTGTATGTCAACAATACTATACACAGTTTACAAAGAGCATGGTTTCTGTCAAGCTTCCCTTCCTTCTTTTAAAATACATTGGATTTTTGTTTCCCCAGTGTGTTGAAACTTGCCTGCTACCAAAACAGCTGTATCTCTCAATTGTTGTACCAAATATCCAGTCGCATCGGTTTGTTGACGGACCTTAGTGTTGATGGAACACTGCTTCCCCCTCCTGAGCCATGGTTATGGTGGACCAGAATCTTCTCAAAGCCATGCGGAAGTTATTCAAAGAGTTTTTGCTTGGCAACCACCAAAGCTGCATTCTGCTTAGCTTGCCGATACTCAACAGCTGCCTTGGACATGCTTTACCATTAGATTTGCACTGTCCCCCTTCTTCACCTGAGTGTCCAAGACATGAAACTGCAATGATAAGACTACAAAGTCGATCATCAAACTACATTCTAGAGTGTCCCAGGAAGGAACTTTTTTGTAGTTCACTTCCTGTATTTGGTCCACTTGAAAAGGACAAACACCTGCGTTTGTTGGCAGACCGAGTCCGCTTCTTTGGTCCGAATCAGAATTCGTTTGGTGCATTCACATTTCCCCAAACACAGTGGATTTTCCAAGCAAACGGAGTCAGATTCTAATCAAAAAGGCTGATGTAAATGTGTTCTAAGTGTCAACCCTGTTTGCCCCAAACCAGCATCATGTAGACCCACCTACTACAGCAAGTTACACATATAAACAGATGTTTTAAGATGTTCCAGGATCCATGATTGGTTCCAGATCTACTGGAGCAAATCCACCAGGAATAAAATATTTTTATATTTTTCTAAAAATGTTGAAATATATATAACTTTATAGACTTTATGAAGGTGTTTAATGTGTACAATTTTTAAGTGCAGGTTTGAAAAGTCTAAGTAATGCAATATTTTTATCAGGACCCGGTCTAATATTATTTAGCTGTCAAAAATGTCCAGAAACTACAGTATCCTGCAGCTCCCTTTTACTTCCAAATGTACAATAAGATAAAATTCAATACCAATTAGTAACATTAACTTCACATAAAGATAATTTCACACAAATATAAACAACCAAACCCACAGCAGTTTTTGGGAGAAATGCTGACGCATCTCAGCGGGAATTATTTAGAACAATCCTAAATTTTGTTCATGTGCTTTTTCCTTATGTCTGAGTGATAGCCTCATCAGTCAGCAACACCCTGAACATCATGAATATTTATATTTTAATATAAAATAATCTACTGTTTTCGGTTATCCTAGCCAATGTCGCAGAGCTATTTAGCAACACCATATTATACTAAATAGTGCATTAACAATTATAGTAAGTACTATGTAATCTAATACTATCTAATCTTTTGCCATTATTATTATTATTATCCTCCTTTCTTTGTCGGTGACACAAGGTGGAAGTTTTCCCATATGATTGTTTTCTACCAATAAAATTCTCCATACTTAAAGCTTTCTCTCTAAATCGCAATCCTCTCTGCAGCCTTCAAAGTGGCAAGCAGGAGGGCGTTTCCCGACAGGAGGGTATTTCCCGACAGGAGGGCGTTTCCCGACAGGAGGGCATTTCCCGAGACGAGGGCATTTCCTGACAGGAGGGCGTTTCCACCAGAAGAGCGTTTCCACCAGGAGGGCGTTTCCGACAGTATGGTGTTTCCCGAGAGGAGGGTGTTTCCCGACAGGAGGGCGTTTCCAACAGGAGGGCGTTTCCACCAGAAGAGCGTTTCCACCAGGAGGGCGTTTCCGACAGTATGGTGTTTCCCGAGAGGAGGGTGTTTCCCGACAGGAGGGCGTTTCCAACAGGAGGGCGTTTCCCGACAGGAGAGCGTTCCCAACAGGAGGGCGTTTCCCGACAGGAGGGCGTTTCCAACAGGAGGGCGTTTCCCGACAACAGGGCATTTCCCGAGACGAGGGCATTTCCTGACAGGAGGGCATTTCCGACAGTATGGTGTTTCCTGAGAGGAGGGCGTTTCCCGACAGGAGGGTGTTTCCGACAGTATGGTGTTTCCGACAGTATGGTGTTTCCTGAGAGGAGGGTGTTTCCCGACAGGAGGGCATTTCCGACAGGAGGGTGTTTCCTGACAGGATGGCATTTCCGACAGGAGGGTGTTTCCCGACAGGAGGGTGTTTCCGACAGTAGGGCGTTTCCGACAGGAGGGCGTTTCCGACAGGAGGGCGTTTCCGACAGGAGGGTGTTTCCTGACAGGAGGGCGTTTCCCGACAGGATGGCATTTCCGACAGGAGGGTGTTTCCCGACAGGAGGGTGTTTCCGACAGTAGGGCGTTTCCGACAGGAGGGCGTTTCCGACAGGAGGGCGTTTCCGACAGGAGGGTGTTTCCTGACAGGAGGGCGTTTCCCGACAGGATGGCATTTCCGACAGGAGGGTGTTTCCCGACAGGAGGGTGTTTCCGACAGTAGGGCGTTTCCGACAGGAGGGCGTTTCCGACAGGAGGGCGTTTCCCGACAGGAGGGCGATTCCGACAGGAGTGCGTTTCCCGACAGGAGGGCATTTCCAACAGGAGGGCGTTTCCCGACAGGAGGGCGTTTCCAACAGGAGGGCATTTCCCGACAACAGGGCATTTCCCGAGACGAGGGCATTTCCTGACAGGAGGGCATTTCCGACAGTATGGTGTTTCCTGAGAGGAGGGCGTTTCCCGACAGGAGGGCGTTTCCGACAGGGAGGGCGTTTCCTGACAGGAGGGTGATTCCGACAGTATGGTGTTTCCTGAGAGGAGGGCGTTTCACGACAGGAGGGCGTTTCCGACAGTATGGTGTTTCCCGAGAGGAGGGCGTTTCCCGACAGGAGGGCATTTCCGACAGGAGGGTGTTTCCCGACAGGAGGGCGTTTCCAACAGGAGGGTGTTTCCGACAGTATGGTGTTTCCGACAGGAGGGCGTTTCCCGACAGGAGGGCGTTTCCAACAGGAGGGTGTTTCCCGACAGGAGGGCGTTTCCGACAGGAGGGCGTTTCCGACAGGAGGGTGTTTCCTGACAGGAGGGCGTTTCCCGACAGGATGGCATTTCCGACAGGAGGGTGTTTCCCGACAGGAGGGTGTTTCCGACAGTAGGGCGTTTCCGACAGGAGGGCGTTTCCGACAGGAGGGCGTTTCCCGACAGGAGGGCGATTCCGACAGGAGTGCGTTTCCCGACAGGAGGGCATTTCCAACAGGAGGGCGTTTCCCGACAGGAGGGCGTTTCCAACAGGAGGGCATTTCCCGACAACAGGGCATTTCCCGAGACGAGGGCATTTCCTGACAGGAGGGCATTTCCGACAGTATGGTGTTTCCTGAGAGGAGGGCGTTTCCCGACAGGAGGGCGTTTCCGACAGGGAGGGCGTTTCCTGACAGGAGGGTGATTCCGACAGTATGGTGTTTCCTGAGAGGAGGGCGTTTCACGACAGGAGGGCGTTTCCGACAGTATGGTGTTTCCCGAGAGGAGGGCGTTTCCCGACAGGAGGGCATTTCCGACAGGAGGGTGTTTCCCGACAGGAGGGCGTTTCCAACAGGAGGGTGTTTCCGACAGTATGGTGTTTCCGACAGGAGGGCGTTTCCCGACAGGAGGGCGTTTCCCGACAGGAGGGCGTTTCCGACAGGAGGGCGTTTCCGACAGGAGGGTGTTTCCTGACAGGAGGGCGTTTCCCGACAGGATGGCATTTCCGACAGGAGGGTGTTTCCCGACAGGAGGGTGTTTCCGACAGTAGGGCGTTTCCGACAGGAGGGCGTTTCCGACAGGAGGGCGTTTCCCGACAGGAGGGCGATTCCGACAGGAGTGCGTTTCCCGACAGGAGGGCATTTCCAACAGGAGGGCGTTTCCCGACAGGAGGGCGTTTCCAACAGGAGGGCATTTCCCGACAACAGGGCATTTCCCGAGACGAGGGCATTTCCTGACAGGAGGGCATTTCCGAAAGTATGGTGTTTCCTGAGAGGAGGGCGTTTCCCGACAGGAGGGCGTTTCCGACAGGGAGGGCGTTTCCTGACAGGAGGGTGATTCCGACAGTATGGTGTTTCCTGAGAGGAGGGCGTTTCACGACAGGAGGGCGTTTCCGACAGTATGGTGTTTCCCGAGAGGAGGGCGTTTCCCGACAGGAGGGCATTTCCGACAGGAGGGTGTTTCCCGACAGGAGGGCGTTTCCAACAGGAGGGTGTTTCCGACAGTATGGTGTTTCCGACAGGAGGGCGTTTCCCGACAGGAGGGCGTTTCCAACAGGAGGGTGTTTCCCGACAGGAGGGCGTTTCCCGACATGAGGGCAATTCCGACAGGAGGGCGTTTCCCGACAGGAGGGCGATTGGGACAGTATGGTGTTTCCCGAGAGGAGGGCATTTCCCAACAGGCGGGCGTTTCCGATAGGAGGGCGTTTCCCGACAGGAGGGCATTTCCGACAGTATGGTGTTTCCCGACAGGAGGGCATTTCCGACAGGAGGGCGTTTCCGACAGGAGGGCGTTTCCGACAGGAGGGTGTTTCCTGACAGGAGGGCGTTTCCCGACAGGATGGCATTTCCGACAGGAGGGTGTTTCCCGACAGGAGGGTGTTTCCGACAGTAGGGCGTTTCCGACAGGAGGGCGTTTCCGACAGGAGGGCGTTTCCCGACAGGAGGGCGATCCCGACAGGAGGGCGATTCCGACAGGAGTGCGTTTCCCGACAGGAGGGCATTTCCAACAGGAGGGCGTTTCCCGACAGGAGGGCGTTTCCAACAGGAGGGCATTTCCCGACAACAGGGCATTTCCCGAGACGAGGGCATCTCCTGACAGGAGGGCATTTCCGACAGTATGGTGTTTCCTGAGAGGAGGGCGTTTCCCGACAGGAGGGCGTTTCCGACAGGGAGGGCGTTTCCTGACAGGAGGGTGATTCCGACAGTATGGTGTTTCCTGAGAGGAGGGCGTTTCACGACAGGAGGGCGTTTCCGACAGTATGGTGTTTCCCGAGAGGAGGGCGTTTCCCGACAGGAGGGCATTTCCGACAGGAGGGTGTTTCCCGACAGGAGGGCGTTTCCAACAGGAGGGTGTTTCCGACAGTATGGTGTTTCCGACAGGAGGGCGTTTCCCGACAGGAGGGCGTTTCCAACAGGAGGGTGTTTCCCGACAGGAGGGCGTTTCCGACAGGAGGGCGTTTCCGACAGGAGGGTGTTTCCTGACAGGAGGGCGTTTCCCGACAGGATGGCATTTCCGACAGGAGGGTGTTTCCCGACAGGAGGGTGTTTCCGACAGTAGGGCGTTTCCGACAGGAGGGCGTTTCCGACAGGAGGGCGTTTCCCGACAGGAGGGCGATTCCGACAGGAGTGCGTTTCCCGACAGGAGGGCATTTCCAACAGGAGGGCGTTTCCCGACAGGAGGGCGTTTCCAACAGGAGGGCATTTCCCGACAACAGGGCATTTCCCGAGACGAGGGCGTTTCCGACAGGGAGGGCGTTTCCTGACAGGAGGGTGATTCCGACAGTATGGTGTTTCCTGAGAGGAGGGCGTTTCACGACAGGAGGGCGTTTCCGACAGTATGGTGTTTCCCGAGAGGAGGGCGTTTCCCGACAGGAGGGCATTTCCGACAGGAGGGTGTTTCCCGACAGGAGGGCGTTTCCAACAGGAGGGTGTTTCCGACAGTATGGTGTTTCCGACAGGAGGGCGTTTCCCGACAGGAGGGCGTTTCCAACAGGAGGGTGTTTCCCGACAGGAGGGCGTTTCCCGACATGAGGGCAATTCCGACAGGAGGGCGTTTCCCGACAGGAGGGCGATTGGGACAGTATGGTGTTTCCCGAGAGGAGGGCATTTCCCAACAGGCGGGCGTTTCCGATAGGAGGGCGTTTCCCGACAGGAGGGCATTTCCGACAGTATGGTGTTTCCCGACAGGAGGGCATTTCCGACAGGAGGGCGTTTCCGACAGTAGGGCGTTTCCCAACAGGAGGGCGTTTCCCGACAGGAGGGCGATTCCGACAGAAGGGCGTTTCCGACAGGAGGGTGTTTCCCGACAGGAGGGCGTTTCCAACAGGAGGGCGTTTCCCGACAGGAGAGCGTTCCCAACAGGAGGGCGTTTCCCGACAGGAGGGCGATTCCGACAGAAGGGCGTTTCCGACAGGAGGGCGTTTCCCGACAGGAGGGCGATTCCGACAGGAGGGCGTTTCCCGACAGGAGGGCGATTCCGACAGGAGGGCGTTTCCGACAGGAGGGCGTTTCCCGACAGGAGGGCGATTCCGACAGTATGGTGTTTCCCGAGAGGAGGGCGATTCCGACAGTATGGTGTTTCCCGAGAGGAGGGCGATTCCGACAGTATGGTGTTTCCCAACAGGAGGGCATTTCCGACAGGAGGGCGTTTCCGACAGTAGGGCGTTTCCAACAGGAGGGCGTTTCCCAACAGGAGGGCGTTTCCAACAGGAAGGCGTTTCCCGACAAGAGGGCGTTTCCCACCGGGGGGCGTTTCCCGACAGTAGGGCGTTTCCAACAGGAGGGCGTTTCCCAACAAGAGGGCGTTTCCGACAGTAGGGCGTTTCCAACAGGAGGGCGTTTCCCAACAAGAGGGCATTTCCCACCAGGGGGGCGTTTCCCGACAGGGGGGCGTTTCCCGTTCTGACAGATGACGCAGCACCAGCACTGCCAACACTTTGAATCAGTTACGTCATTTCTGGTCTCTCATTGGAGAGTACAAAGAGTCATTGGTCACGTGACGGCAGAGATTTCACACCAAGTCCGTCTCATTTGAAGGAAACGGGCTTCGGTGGTTCTGTTTCAAACGTACCATCTCTAAACATTGCTCACAGACATTGCTTGAGCAAAGAGGGAGAAGGTATCATTTAATCTGAGCTGACAGCAAGATATGCTCACACAACAAAAAATGTCAACTGAATGACAAAACTCCTCTTTTCCAATGATGCACTGCTTACATATGCTACAGACTAAACCAATCACACAAAGCTGAATGAGCAACACATACCTTCAGGCAGTTTCTTAATCCTGGTCCTCGGGGCCTACTGCCTACACGTTTTATTTAATACGAACTCCAGAACACCTGATGCAGATTAACTTTACTGCTTGCCATGTTCAATGAAAACCTGATAATTAGCCACTGGTAGCAACCTTTTCAGTAAAACAAGAAGCCAACATGTCTGCAGTCAGCGTGGCAGGAGGCTTCGCAGCTGCTGGAAAAAGACAGTTAAAGGCCATGAACAGCTGGCGTGTGTTGGGAGCATTGTGGATCTGGTTCTGATAAAAGTCTATGTTGGAGACTGAGAGGTTCTGCTGGTACTCTGACAAGTCAGATCTTTTGATTTGTGCCACTTTTTCTGCTGCCCTGAGACTAGTTTTGTGCCACCAGCCATAGTACTGCCCATTTGCCATCCCTAGAACCCAATGCAAGGGGGTTGCTATTGGACAACTTTAGAATACCAAATGGACTATGTTGGGGGTGGAAACTTAAAAGGCCATAACTGGGTTGGGCTTTGACATTGAGTCCGGTACATTGATCACTTTCACCAAGTCTTGACGATACCTACTAGGATCCCGAAGATATAAAGCCTCGGTCCAAATGCCATCCCCAAAATTCTCCATTGGCAATCCCCATAACACTGTGATCCAAGCCCTCTGATTGACTGATGACCTGTCTCGGGTGTCATCAATGATTGCTGGATAGGCTCCAGCCTCCTTAATCGGTATTAGCGGTTCGGAAAAGGAATGACTGAACTGTGATCCAAGGATGACAACTGGATCAGTAACCTATCAGAACTTTGTTCTGCATGGCTGAAACCTCCGAGCTCCATGAGAACTTTCACTGGGTGTTGGAGCAGCTATCCCTCTAAAAGTCTGCCACCCCACGGCGAACTCCTGAACTGCGAGACGGTTGACTGAGTAGGGGTAGGTAGGGATGGAGAACCAGATGGAAAACAACCAGTCAGCTGGTAAAATAAATATAAGCGGACGAGGACTCCGCTTCCCTTCATGTGGACACCTTGCCGTGTTTTTGGACATTGTTGCAGATTTAATTTTGAAGTTAAAATCAGACAGATGATAAAAACAAAGATTTCTGCTGTTCTCTGCAGTTTCAGTAATTAACAGAACTTTTGACTCAAAGACATCACACAAATTTCTTTTCATGATTTATTTAGTGCGACATGCACAATTTGCATCGGGATGTATAAGTTAATGTCGGTGTTGTGAACATGACGTTCGCAAAACAAAGGAAACAAAGCTGAAGGAAATACTTATGTTAAACTAAAGTGTGGAACATCATTACCAGGTCAACCCCCCACAAACACTTTTATTTCTCTCGTCTGACTCGCAAACTTTCCCTCGATCCCTTTAAGGTGTTCCTGGTCCAGCTGTCCATCTATGGGACCTGAGTGGTCCCTAAGCCAACTGCGTTTGCATAAGCAGAAAGCAAACTGACCACTTGCCGGGTTTCCAGAGTGAGTCTGGCTTCAGTCAGCCAGTCCTCCACCACCCTCCTGGCCTCCCCTCTTAACTGGTTTACCAGTTTAGCTGCTAACTCCAGATCCCCGTGCTCTAAGCAATAGCTGGCATATGAAAGGAGCTTGAATGGGTCTAAATCCTCGCCACTCAGCTGGGTGGGCGGGACTTCCTGCTGAGCCTCAAACAGCAGTGCAGCCTGAAGGTAGGACAGGAAATATTGGTACAGAGAGTTGTGGGATTCATCAATGAGAGCGACCTTCCGTACCAGCGATCGCAAAGAGTTGAAGCGTGCGCGTAGAGACGCTTCACTGTACACGCCGCGCTGCAGCGACTCTTTAGGAAGAGCGGATGCCAGAGCCAGGGCGAAGTCATCCTGGCAGCCGTCTCGTACGGCCTGAGCAGCGGCCTCCAGAGGAGCCGTGGGCATGTCGGCGCCGGCCGTCTTCAAGGTGTAACTGAGAGCTTCCACAGAAAGCCACAGCTGATGAGCCTTTCGGGCCTCCTCCTCAGCCACCACATGGCCTGCAGTATGAAGAAGAGATATTTCATCACAGATCTGAGAGAAACACACGCACACACTGCATCCAGATGTTAAACATTTGTTCACATAATGGATGTCACACCTCCGAAACATTTAGACTGGTCCAAAAACCAGTTTCAGCATTTCTCCAGTAATTTACAGAAACAAGTAGGAACAGAATTGTTCTTTATTATTCCACAAAAGGAAGAAGGATTCTGCAGTGTTAAACTAACATGGGAGTGAGGTCCTCCCCCAAGTGGAGGGGTTCAAATGTAGGCCTTTCGCAGTAAGTCAACTCAAGAAAAAATGTTTGCCGGACGCAATCATTTTTATCTGTCTTTCTTTTCTCTCACCCAAAGTGAGAGAGTGAATGAGTGCTGCATTTGTTTTAAGACGATATTAACTAAACACGGCAATACAACAAATTTTCACCTATACTGAAAACACAATCATCAACTGCAGTTTTCCCAGCTGGGAAGAACTGAATAAACTATCTCCGTCTTCCCGATAGTCCACGATCGGTGTTTAACCGACAGAGTAAATACAACCAGGACAACATGGTGTGCACTCAGCGTGGTCAGTAAAGCCTTTAATATTGTTAAAAAGGCGACATTTTTAAAAATGTTGCAAACAGTTTGCAGCCAGTATAAACTGCCTGGATGAACTTTCATGTTACTAACAGCATTTCCACAACTTTACAATGAAATTCTACCATTCCACCTCCGTTCCAGTCCAAACATGTCCCCTTATACGGCCACAGACTATGTAACTGTGTTACACGGTGTTTGGAGACCAGATGTTCCAGATAACCACGTTGCCAAAACCCCAGGAGAAACCCTGATCTGTTTCAGCAGACTGGGGACTGGATGAGTCCAGTCTGCACATGCAGCTAAATGTTCATTAAAGATTAGAGTCTGTTGATCTCTGAAAGGGTGTACTCGCATTATTATGGAATTATTGTTATTTTAGTTGAAAATGGTCTCAAAATGACAACAATAAGCACTTAGTGCAATATTATCTATAACCAAACTTCTTTTTGCTTGTCATTCTTCTTGATTTCAATAGGAAAAAGCAACACAGTGGGCAGACCATCATTCTCCTGCTATAATGACCAAGACAACAAGTAAAAAGATCAATAAAAACAATAAAAATTAACAAAATTTATAATGGATTACTTTTACTTGGAAAAAAATGAATAGATTTTTCAAAAAAAAAAAAAAAAAAAGATTTTAAAACTGTGAAGCAAAAAATCCCGATATTCGATTTTTTGCTTCGATTTTCCCGCCCTATTATCTATCGCAATAATTTCTAAGACAATCACACGCCAAAATGTGTTTCCATGACAGGCCTATTCAAATATCTTGGGGTCTTGTTCACGAGTGAGGGAAGGATGGAGCGTGAGATCGACAGACGGATCGGTGAGGCATCTGCAGTAATGCGGACTCTGCGCCGGTCTGTCGTGGTGAAGAAGGAGCTGAGCCAGAAGGTGAAGCTCTCGATTTACCAGTCGATCTACGTTCCTACCCTCACCTATGGTCATGAGCTGTGGGTCGTGACCGAAAGAAGGAGATCTCGTATACAGGCGGCTGAAATGGGTTTCCTCCGCAGGGTGGCCGGGCTCACCCTTAGAGATAGGGTGAGGAGCTCGGTCATCCGGGAGGAGATCAGAGTAGAGCCGCTGCTCCTCCGCATCGAGAGGAACCAGTTGAGGTGGCTCAGGCATCTGGTCAGGATGCCTCCTGGACCTCCCTGGTGAGGTGTTCCAGGCACGTCCCTCTGGGAGGAGACCCCGGGGAAGACCCAGGACACGCTGGAGGGATTACATCTCTCGGCTGGCCTGGGAACGCCTCGGGATCCCCCCGCAGAGTTGGCAAATGTGGCTGGGGAGAGGGAAGTCTGGGTTTCCCTGCTTAGGCTGCTGCCCCCATGACCCGACCCCGGATAAGCTGCAGAAGATGGATGGAATGACCTTTTTTTTGTCTTCACCTTTATCAACAATGACTGCTGTGGATGGAAGCTACCTTACACAGAACAGAACCAGAACTTCTCTATAATTTTTTTGAAAGCTCTGTGTGTTTTTTACATGGCAGGATAGTGGACACGGCTGAGGTCAGTGCTGACTAGTGGTAATGCCCCACTATAAAGTGGTTTACAACTGTCTGAAAACACCAGAAGAAGAAACAAACTTTTGTACTTTTCTCAGGTTCTTCTGATGATTTTTATCTGGCGGTTTCTGCAGTTTTTTTCCTCTTTCTGTTTATCCTTTTCTTCTCTGGTCTGTTCCTTTCTGTGGTTGTGTGTCAGCTATACAACTCAACACTGCTCCCATGATTTCTGGTGGGATTGCAGCGCTTTTTGCGTCACGTTTTGAATAGCTAAGCTGCTTGAAAACTGACCAAGCTGTGTGTGTGACCAACTTAGGAGATAGACGAAACCGTTGTCCGTCTGTGTATCCGTCTTTTGCATTCAACATAAAAGGGGCTCCATGGTTCTGGTTCAGCAGAGCAGACTGGACCTTTCTCAACAGACTAGTTCTGCAACATGTTGGTTCAGACACTGAAGGATCTCAGCCTCCTCCAGAAGTAGAGTCTGCTCTACATGCAGACTCTACATGCATCAGGTTGGCAGTTCCGGTCCAGGCTGTTGTCAGGCTGAACTGGGAGGTTCTTGAAATTCTTCTACCTCTTGTCCCAGGATGGAAACTGGGTTTTGTTTCTTCCTGAAGTCAACAGCCGTCTCTTTAGTTGTGTTTGATTGTTCCTTCAGCACCTCATTAACTGGCTGATCAGTTATCTGTCCTCAGCTCTCAATCACTCAGAGTAATCAGAGTATTTCTGCTGATACTCCCTACGGCTGCAGAGTAATCAGAGTATTTCTGCAGACGGCAGGACTCAGAGCTGGACTGGAGCTCTGACAGTTCCCGGACTGGTTCCGGGACTGGTTCTGGGACTGGTTCCGGGACTGGTTCCGGGACTGGTTCCCGGACTGGTTCCCGGACTGGTTCCGGGACTGGTTCCGGGACTGGTTCCCGGACTAGTTCCCGGACTAGTTCCCGGACTAGTTCCGGGACTGATTCCGGGACTGATTCCGGGACTGATTCCGGGGCTGGTTCCGGGGCTGGTTCCGGGGCTGGTTCCCGGACTGGTTCCCGGACTGGTTCCGGGGCTGGTTCCGGGGCTGGTTCCGGGGCTGGTTCCGGGGCTGGTTCCGGGACTAGTTCCCGGACTAGTTCCCGGACTAGTTCCGGGGCTGGTTCTGGGGCTGGTTCCGGGACTGGTTCCGGGGCTGGTTCTGGGGCTGGTTCCGGGGCTGGTTCCGGGGCTGGTTCCGGGGCTGGTTCTGGGACTGGTTCTGGGACTGGTTCCGGGACTAGTTCCGGGGCTGGTTCCGGGGCTGGTTCCGGGGCTGGTTCCGGGGCTGGTTCCGGGGCCTGGTCCCGGGGCCTGGTCCCGGGGCTGGTTCTGGGACTGGTTCTGGGGCCTGGTCCCGGGGCTGGTTCTGGGACTGGTTCTGGGACTGGTTCTGGGGCCGGTTCTGGGCCTGGTTCTGGGGCCGGTTCTGGGGCTGGTCCCGGGGCTGGTTCCGGGGCTGGTTCTGGGGCTGGTTCCGGGGCTGGTTCTGGGGCTGGTTCTGGGGCTGGTTCTGGGGCCGGTTCTGGGGCTGGTCCCGGGGCTGGTTCCGGGGCTGGTCCCGGGGCTGGTCCCGGGGCTGGTCCCGGGGCTGGTTCTGGGACTGGTTCTGGGCCTGGTTCTGGGACCGTCCCTTGTGGCGCTCAGCTGCTGCCTTCAGGCTGTAGGCATGAATCCAGGTGTGTGTGGAGGTTTCACCTGGAAGTTATGGAGCTTCTCACATAACACAGCAGGTGATCACATGATCCTCATAGTGCTTCCTGATTGGTCCAGATGGGAGTGGTCTTTCTGAAGCAGGTAGGAGCCCAAGACCATTACAAGCAGCAGACTGTAGTGAGTGATGGAGGTGTTGACCCGAGGTGAGACAATCAGAGTCTCTGCCGGGTCGGCAATGGGCTTCCCTGCCATTGCCCCCAGGAGGTCCCTGTGTATCCACAGCACACAGAGACCAGATTCCAGAGCAGAACCTTTAAGCTCTGAACTCTAAAACTGTATAAGATACTGGATGTATCCTCAGCACACCTGGATAAATGGACTCTTCTTCCTTTCTAAATTAATCCAAGACTTTGATCGTTTTTCAGATGTGAAATCCACAGAAGTTAGCAAGTTAGTTCATTTCTGTGATTCCTTGGATGGAGCAATGGCGCCATCTAGCAGACACCCTCGAACAGGTTGAGATATGCATTTCAGGCTGATTAAATACACTGGGATAAACATTATATGCTGTTGTTATTAACAACTGACTCAAAGTAAGAACTTGTTGTGTGGAAATGATTTCTTGACCCACCAGGTCCGTGGAAAGTAAAAATCATGAAATGTCTTGATGAAATGTCTTGTACCTGTTAACAAACCTTTTCCCCGTTTGACAGCAGCAAAACTGTTCTAAGGTTCATGTTTATAAGGATCATTCATACTTCTTCTCATCTATAAATGGATTTTATAGACATGTTTTGAGGTTGGAAAAATGTTAAGTTTAATTCCCCAAGAAATTAGTATTTTGACCAAACCTTCAGACCCCATGTCCTGACCCCTGTGCTCTGATTGGATAATCTAAAGTCCGCCCCAGAGCGCCGGCAAATTTAACTGCGGGTCTTCCCCGAACTCGCTCTCTTACCTTTTTGTCTTTTTTTTTTCTTCTCTTGTTTTTTTTTCTCTCTCGTTTTCTTTTGTTTTTCTCTTGTTTTTTCTTTCGTTTTCATTTGATGTTTGCTTTAGTTGTGTTTTTGTCCGTCTGGCGTCATGTTCGTTTTTATTACAGTAAGCTCGCTCGACTGCTTAACACCAGAAAACTCATCCAATTCTGGCTGAACAATTTTTGCTTCTGACACACCATCGAAGCTGCTCTCCCGGCCCACAAAGACTGTGACCAGTAACGTACGGACGACCCGAACGTTACTGCTCCAAATGTTTGCACCATTTTTAAAAATGTCGCCTTTTTAACAACATTAAAGGCTTTACCGACCACGCTGAGTGCACACCATGTTGTCCAATTCAGTATTTGATGCTTGCTGACGCTATTTCTGGTTTACATTATTAATTTCATTTGTGCCTGATGATTTTAACCGGTGTGGTTTTAATAAAGTGTGTTATATTTTAAGAAGTCGTGGTCGATCTTTAAGGAGGTGATTTGTTCCGTCTGACGAGAACTTACAGTAAGCGTATTTAGACTGATGGTTATCTGTTATTAGACAAATATCATTGTCATATTCCCTGCCTGACCGTATAACAAATTTAGGGAAGGGTGGTGCCCCGAGATCGTCCGCTTGTCTAAGGACACAGAGAATTAATAATTAAAACACCCACTGTCGCTCCGACATTGGATCCCAGGTTAACGTTAATGATAATACGCTACACTGACTCAGACTGGTGTTGACAAGGTCCTGAAGAATCCACCATAGTGGTTCTGAGCAGGTTTTCAGAACCCTGGAGCAGAAACCATCTGGACCTGCAGCCTTGTTCTGGTTCTGTCCTGAACCTGACTGCAGGAGACAGACAGGCTAGAGGTGGAGGCAGAGGATGTCTCAGTATGTCCTGATGTGGAGGGATTTAAGGTCCATCTGTTGGGCAGCAGAATCCGAGCCAATACTGCACTGAGTTCAGTCAGAGGCTTCTTCAGACAGGTATTTCCTGTCATTATCTATACATACTAGTTCTAACAGAAGGTCTGAGAAGGGTCAGACCAATCATCCATCAATCATCGCATTCACATCCCTGCTCCCAGGTGGACTGGTTTGGTCCAGTAGGTTCAGTTCTGATCACAGTTCAGGTGTTTTTAAGCTTTTTGCTGTTGAATAAAGTTGTTCCATCATTTTCTGTCCCCTCCTCTCCAACCCCTTCCATAAGTAACACAAAGACTACATATATTCATGCATCTTACTGTCAATGGCCTCCTCCATGCCCTTCAGCCTGGCATAGGCAGAGTTCATATCCAGAGTGAAGTTATCCAACTGCTCCTGGCTCAGCTGACGATGGCGGGTTTCCTGCTCCAGCATCTTACTGCTCAGCACCTAAAAATAATCCCAACACATGAGGAAAAGTGGTGGAATGCCTTGAAGATGTCACTGCATTGAATAAATAACAGAACTGAATAAACAATGAAGCTCTAAACAACAAATATTTATAAATGGTCTTTGGTCTGTGGAACATCTGCAGTTCAGAGGTCTGCCACCGATGCTGACCGATGAAAACACAGATGGGGAAGACCGCGGGGAACAGCGGGAGTAGGAGACCAGTACAGACCATCACAGCTCCCAGCTGAAGGTGTAAAACCTCCATCCAGGATCTGGTCTGGGATGGATCTGGTCTGGGATGGGTCTGGTCTGGGATGGATCTGGTCTGGGATGGGTCTGGTCTGGGATGGGTCTGGTCTGGGATGGGTCTGGTCTGGGATGGATCTGGTCTGGGATGGGTCTGGTCTGGGATGGGTCTGGTCTGGGATGGGTCTGGTCTGGGATGGGTCTGGTCTGGGATGGATCTGGTCTTTGATGGATCTGGTCTGGGATGGATCTGGTCTGGGATGGGTCTGGTCTGGGATGGATCTGGTCTTTGATGGATCTGGTCTGGGATGGATCTGGTCTGGGATGGATCTGGTCTGGGATGGGTCTGGTCTGGGATGGGTCTGGTCTTTGATGGGTCTGGTCTTTGATGGGTCTGGTCTGGGATGGGTCTGGTCTGGGATGGGTCTGGTCTGGGATGGGTCTGGTCTTTGATGGATCTGGTCTGGGATGGGTCTGGTCTGGGATGGGTCTGGTCTTTGATGGATCTGGTCTGGGATGGGTCTGGTCTGGGATGGATCTGGTCTGGGATGGGTCTGGTCTTTGATGGATCTGGTCTGGGATGGGTCTGGTCTTTGATGGATCTGGTCTTTGATGGATCTGGTCTGGGATGGGTCTGGTCTGGGATGGGTCTGGTCTGGGATGGGTCTGGTCTTTGATGGATCTGGTCTGGGATGGGTCTGGTCTTTGATGGATCTGGTCTTTGATGGATCTGGTCTGGGATGGGTCTGGTCTGGGATGGGTCTGGTCTTTGATGGATCTGGTCTGGGATGGATCTGGTCTGGGATGGGTCTGGTCTGGGATGGGTCTGGTCTTTGATGGATCTGGTCTGGGATGGGTCTGGTCTTTGATGGATCTGGTCTTTGATGGATCTGGTCTGGGATGGGTCTGGTCTGGGATGGGTCTGGTCTTTGATGGATCTGGTCTGGGATGGATCTGGTCTGGGATGGGTCTGGTCTGGGATGGGTCTGGTCTTTGATGGGTCTGGTCTGGGATGGATCTGGTCTGGGATGGGTCTGGTCTGGGATGGGTCTGGTCTTTGATGGATCTGGTCTGGGATGGGTCTGGTCTGGGATGGATCTGGTCTGGGATGGGTCTGGTCTGGGATGGGTCTGGTCTTTGATGGGTCTGGTCTGGGATGGGTCTGGTCTGGGATGGGTCTGGTCTGGGATGGATCTGGTCTTTGATGGATCTGGTCTGGGATGGATCTGGTCTGGGATGGGTCTGGTCTGGGATGGGTCTGGTCTGGGATGGGTCTGGTCTTTGATGGGTCTGGTCTGGGATGGGTCTGGTCTGGGATGGGTCTGGTCTTTGATGGGTCTGGGATGGGATGGGTCTGGTCTTTGATGGGTCTGGGATGGGATGGGTCTGTATGTATCTCCAGTCTATATAGAGCCGCTGTATGTATCTCCAGTCTATATAGAGCCGCTGTATGTATCTCCAGTCTATATAGAGCCGCTGTATGTATCTCCAGTCTATATAGAGCCGCTGTATGTATCTCCAGTCTATATAGAGCCGCTGTATGTATCTCCAGTCTATATAGAGCCGCTGTATGTATCTCCAGTCTATATAGAGCCGCTGTATGTATCTCCAGTCTATATAGAGCCGCTGTATGTATCTCCAGTCTATATAGAGCCGCTGTATGTATCTCCAGTCTATATAGAGCCGCTGTATGTATCTCCAGTCTATATAGAGCCGCTGTATGTATCTCCAGTCTATATAGAGCCGCTGTATGTATCTCCAGTCTATATAGAGCCGCTGTATGTATCTCCAGTCTATATAGAGCCGCTGTATGTATCTCCAGTCTATATAGAGCCGCTGTATGTATCTCCAGTCTATATAGAGCCGCTGTATGTATCTCCAGTCTATATAGAGCCGCTGTATGTATCTCCAGTCTATATAGAGCCGCTGTATGTATCTCCAGTCTATATAGAGCCGCTGTATGTATATTCCTGTGTTATCCAAAGCACTGATCCAGTGAAACGAGATACTTTTGACATTTTCTGCCTCCTGTACAGAGGATCCTCCGCCTCACACTGCAAGGCGTTATTCCCCTCCTGGACAGAGGTGTTTTACAAAGCGGTCGGGAACATGATCACTACTACATGACTCCAGTCCTTCATGCACGTGTTCGGCTGATCGCACCGTTAAACACCAGCCGAAGCTGGAAGCTGTCTGTGCAGCATCTTGGCGTCTGATGTGGGAAATGAGACATGTGCACGTTGGTTGTGTCGCTGTGTGAAGACCTGCTCAGCCTCAGCTCGAAGCTCCTGCTCCTGGACTTTGAGGACGTCTCGAACATGGTCTGTGTGGGCGGCGGCCTGACGACGAAGCTGCGTCCTCATCTCCACCTCCATCACTTCTCTCAACTCAGCCAGCTGCCGACACGGAAACACAGACAGGGAGTCCCGATCGTCCTGGTTTGCAGCTAGCAGAGCAACATTCACATGGAAACAGCTCGAAATATCGGACACCCATAAACTGAGAGTGAAGATAAACTTCCAGAAACACGCAGAGAGCAGCGGGACACACGCAGCGCTGCTAAAGCTCATTTCTGACTTTAAAACTAAAACTCTAAAACTTTCAACGGAAAATTAATAATTACAGGATTTTTTTTAAGTAATTCATCTCAATTAATAAGTTTGATCTCATCACAATAATTACCACAAAAGCTTTTTTTTTTAATATATAAATTATAATCGACCAAATCAAATCACACACATTAACATTCTAGACTCTATTAATGTCTGGAAATGACATTTCTATTGAAAACAGTAGCAAAAGGAATAAAATATATCTGGTTGAAACTGAACATTTTAATGACTAACATCTGTTGCAACACCTTCTCATCCACACACGGCATTAACAACGTGTCTCGTTTTCGGTCTGGTCGCGCAGCAGACGTAACTCTAGCTCTGCACACGCCTCAATGCATGCTTCCAACTCTCCAAAAGCCTCCAGCTGGATCAGAAAAGCCCGCTGCACTGCTGGTCTTTTCAAATCAAATGGATGGAGGGGTCTGAAGGCGCTAAAGAAGCTGAACAATGATTCTGGTGTGTAATCAGTGTAGCAGGAAGTCATTCGAACGCAAACTGCAATTAAATGAGTTCATTATTTTACAGTAATTCATTCATTGTCCCATCCCTGATTATATATATGAATAAAACAATCCTTCATTTTCTACAGCGCTAGTCAGGTTAGCTGGAGTCTACCCTGCAACCATCAGGCGGGCACACCCGGACAGCTCGCAGTAGCGACACAAACGCTCAGACTGACGCGTCCGGAGAACTCAGGGACCCGTTAACCTAACGTGTGTTTGGATGGTGGGAGGACGCCAGACAACGCAGAAAGAAGCCACACATGCAGACTCCAGAAAGGCCACTGTTTCGCGCCTCTGCCTACCCGAGGCTGAACCAGCGACCTGACGTTACATCTACACACTTTACACTGATTCTACCATGCTGGTTATCATGTGGAAGGATCAGAAGTGATGACGGTGAATAAAGCACCTTCCTCTCCTGCTCCAGCCGGGCCTCCTCCTTCACATGCTGCAGTGTCGTGTTTACAGCATTTTCCAGTGTTTTCTGGTCCTCCAGTTTCTGCTGCTCCAGAGCCGCATCGATGTGGATCTGCTCCCTGACTCGCTGCTCCGCTAGCTCCCGGTTCAGCTGGTCGATGCGACGGTGGGCATGCGCGATCAGAGCGTTCAGGTCATCCGTTGATAGTTTACCGGCTCAGACACAACGACACAAAACAGGATTTTACAACCACAACTCCAGCAACACCCAGCGCTCTGCCACATGCAGGTGAAAACAGAAGTCCATCAAGCCACAGATTGTCCCAGTAAAGCAGAAATAACACATCACATGTCACCATATTCTAGCATTCGATGGAACACGTGAGCTGAATGGGATATGAGGGATACTTATATACACCGCTCAAAAAACTACAGGGAACGCTAAAGTACCACGTTGTAGGTCTGAATGAATGAAATATTTTATTAAATACTTTGTTCTTTCCATAGTTGAATGTGCTGACAACAAAATCACAATAATTATCACTGAAAATCAATCGTATCAACCCATGGAGGTCTGGATTTGGAGTTCTACTCCAAATGAAAGTGGAAAAACAGACTACAGGCTGATCCAGCTTTGATGTAATGTCCTTTAAACAAGTCAGAATGAGGCTCAGTAGTGTGTGTGGCCTCCGCGTGCCTGTATGACCTCCCTACAACACCTGGGCATGCTCCTGATGAGGCGGTGGATGTTCTCCTGAGGGATCTCCTCCCAGACCTGGACTAAAGCATCTGCCAACTCCTGGACAGTCTGTGGTGCAACTTGGCGTTGGTGGATGGAGCGAGACATGATGTCCCAGATGTGCTCAGCTGGATCCAGGTCTGGGGAACGGGCGGGCCGGTCCAGAACATCAATGGTCTGTGGTCTCCACCTGCAGAACCACTCCTTTATTGGGTGTGTCTTGCCAGTTGCCTATAATTTCCACCTGTTGTCTGTTCCATTTGCACAACAGCAGGTGGAACTGATTGTCAGTCAGTGTTGCTTCCTAAGTGGACAGTTCCATTTCACAGAAGTCTGGTTGACTTGGAGTTACAGAGTGTTGTTTAGGTGTTCCCTTCAGTTTTTATAGCAGTGTATATTATACATCTAATAAGTTCATTCTTTTCCATTTCATTTCAGTGCATGACTCGTGCACATTAATCCGTGTTATCTTGTGTTGCCATAGAAATAAAAACTTTACATCCAGAGGTCAGAAGGTCCTTAACAGGGTGTAGGTCTGAGGTTAGTGCCCATAACGTGGCTACCTGCAGTAAAACACATCAACATGACTTTCTAACAAGGACAGTTTCATGTGTTTTAATGCTCACCCAGTCCTTTCCAGTTAGCCTGGATCTCTGGAGTGAGACTAGTGATTTCCCTTTGGAACTGCTGCTTGGCTTCATTGACCAGTTCACTGTACTGGGAGACAACCTTTGCTTCTGACTCAGCTGTCTGAACCTAAAAAGAGAAATGGCAAAACCACAAGAGACAGCAGCTCCATTAAACAAATCGCAGCTCATTAAATTATGGATATTTCCTTCAAACTGCAACCTCATGGGGGCGGATCCTGAGTCCTAAACCCAGATCCAACATCATACTTTTGCCAACTCAGCTTCTTCAGGAACCTCCTCTTGGCTTTGTTTCAGCCATAAGGGACCCGTGATGTCATCGCACCTCAAGAAGCAGGTGTACTCTCAGTTGTCTAACCTTTTATTTGCAAGGTATCCCAGAAAATACTGTTTCAAAAGCAGTGACATGTAAGACTACTCTAGCAGCCCATCCATCATCCATCCATCCATCCATCCATCCATCCATCTTCATGCAGCTTATCCGGGGTCGGGTCGCGGGGGCAGCAGCCTAAGCAGGGAAGCCCAGACTTCCCTCTCCCCAGACACATTTACCAACTCTGCGGGGGATCCCGAGGCGTTCCCAGGCCAGCCGAGAGATATAATCCCTCCAGCGTGTCCTGGGTCTTCCCCGGGGTCTCCTCCCAGAGGGACGTGCCTGGAACACCTCACCAGGGAGGTCCAGGAGGCATCCTGACCAGATGCCCGAGCCACCTCAACTGGTTCCTCTCGATGCGGAGGAGCAGCGGCTCTACTCTGTTCTCCTCCCGGATGACCGAGCTCCTCACCCTATCTCTAAGGGTGAGTCCGGCCACCCTGCGGAGGAAACTCATTTCAGCCGCCTGTATACGAGATCTCCTTCTTTCGGTCACGACCCACAGCTCATGACCATAGGTGAGGGTAGGAACGTAGATCGACTGGTAAATGGAGAGCTTCGCCTTCTGGCTCAGCTCCTTCTTCACCACGACAGACCGGCGCAGAGTCCGCATTACTGCAGACGCCGCACCGATCCGTCTGTCCATCTCGCGCTCCATCCTTCCCTCACTCGTGAACAAGACCCCGAGATATTTGAATAGGCCTGTCATGGTAACACATTTTGCCGTGTGATTGTCTAAGAAACTATTGATAATATAGATAATAGGGCGGGAAAATCGAAGCAAAAAATCGAATATTGGGATTTTTTGCTTCACAATTTTAAAATCAATTTTTTTTCTCTTGACTGCACGGTTATCTTTGCTATGGAGGAAGAGGCAGAATCTCCTTCCCAGTGAGCATCCTCTCAGACAGGTGGTGGCAGAGTGAATGCAGGCATCAGGCTCATAAACATAAACAATATCTTTATTATGTCAAGGGTGGGAGAAAGTTAACCTAGGCTGACCATAAGGCTACTGTTGACCACGTGTACCAACACTACACTGGCACCAGTGGTACCATTAGCTGAGCTGTTGGTTGGCGCATTCTTGGGGATGTTTGTAACTGTAAAGCAGCAACACAGGTGGTTTACAAGGAGATATAGTCCATGCTGGCTGAAAAATAAAGAGTGTTACCCCGTACACCCTGGACTCCTCACAAAAACACCCTGCAGCCCAACATGCAGAGGGATCCCTTCAACATCTAATGTGTCCGTATGGAAAGTCTTACTTTAGCCACCACTTTGTCCAAATCCACGACCATTTTATGGAGATTCTCCTCTGCTGCTAAGATCAGAGGGCGGGCAGCAGGAATCTTCAGCCCCTTAGAGTCGTCAATCACCAGCCTTAGACCATCCAGGGCTTCACTGCATGAAGCCGCACATGGAAGAGAAAGACGATGATTAGAGGAGCACACGTATATATCACCAGAACATCCTCAGATGTTCACGTCACCAACCAGGTGATTAGGACCATCTGCAAGTTGAGTTTTCAACTTTATTGTGTTTACTAACCACACTGAAAGACCTGCACCATACTTCCCGTGTTCGCTGCAATGTAGAAAAAGTTAATCTGAATGTGTGAGTAGTCCCTCCACTGACGTCCTCTCACATTCACAGAGAGAACACCTCGCCTCAGATCCTGCTCCTTGTATCGTGGTATAATGTTCTACTGATCTGGCTCATGGCATTCCTCTCCGCCTTCTTGTTTTGTACTCCGCCTCCTGCCAGGCATTCCGCTCCGCCTCCTGCCAGGCATTCCGCTCCGCCTCCTGCCAGGCATTCCGCTCCGCCTCCTGCCAGGCATTCCGCACCGCCTCCTGCCAGGCATTCCGCTCCGCCTCCTGCCAGGCATTCCGCTCCGCCTCCTGCCAGGCATTCCGCACCGCCTCCTGCCAGGCATTCCGCTCCGCCTCCTGCCAGGCATTCCGCACCGCCTCCTGCCAGGCATTCCGCTCCGCCTCCTGCCAGGCATTCCGCTCCGCCTCCTGCCAGGCATTCCGCACCGCCTCCTGCCAGGCATTCCGCTCCGCCTCCTGCCAGGCATTCCGCACCGCCTCCTGCCAGGCATTCCGCACCGCCTCCTGCCAGGCATTCCGCACCGCCTCCTGCCAGGCATTCCGCTCCGCCTCCTGCCAGGCATTCCGCACCGCCTCCTGCCAGGCATTCCGCACCGCCTCCTGCCAGGCATTCCGCTCCGCCTCCTGCCAGGCATTCCGCTCCGCCTCCTGCCAGGCATTCCGCTCCGCCTCCTGCCAGGCATTCCGCTCCGCCTCCTGCCAGGCATTCCGCACCGCCTCCTGCCAGGCATTCCGCTCCGCCTCCTGCCAGGCATTCCGCACCGACGACATTCACACCGTCACACAATGACAGGTATTGTGCCCCGCCTCCTGGCAGGACGCGGAGCGGAATGACAGGTATTGTGCCCCGCCTCCTGGCAGGACGCGGAGCGGAATGACAGGTATTGTGCCCCGCCTCCTGGCAGGACGCGGAGCGGAATGACAGGTATTGTGCCCCGCCTCCTGGCAGGACGCGGAGCGGAATGACAGGTATTGTGCCCCGCCTCCTGGCAGGACGCGGAGCGGAATGACAGGTATTGTGCCCCGCCTCCTGGCAGGACGCGGAGCGGAATGACAGGTATTGTGCCCCGCCTCCTGGCAGGACGCGGAGCGGAATGACAGGTATTGTGCCCCGCCTCCTGGCAGGACGCGGAGCGGAATGACAGGTATTGTGCCCCGCCTCCTGGCAGGACGCGGAGCGGAATGACAGGTATTGTGCCCCGCCTCCTGGCAGGACGCGGAGCGGAATGACAGGTATTGTGCTCCGCCTCCTGGCAGGACGCGGAGCGGAATGACAGGTATTGTGCTCCGCCTCCTGGCAGGACGCGGAGCGGAATGACAGGTATTGTGCCCCGCCTCCTGGCAGGACGCGGAGCGGAATGACAGGTATTGTGCCCCGCCTCCTGGCAGGACGCGGAGCGGAATGACAGGTATTGTGCCCCGCCTCCTGGCAGGACGCGGAGCGGAATGACAGGTATTGTGCCCCGCCTCCTGGCAGGACGCGGAGCGGAATGACAGGTATTGTGCCCCGCCTCCTGGCAGGACGCGGAGCGGAATGACAGGTATTGTGCCCCGCCTCCTGGCAGGACGCGGAGCGGAATGACAGGTATTGTGCCCCGCCTCCTGGCAGGACGCGGAGCGGAATGACAGGTATTGTGCTCCGCCTCCTGGCAGGACGCGGAGCGGAATGACAGGTATTGTGCCCCGCCTCCTGGCAGGACGCGGAGCGGAATGACAGGTATTGTGCCCCGCCTCCTGGCAGGACGCGGAGCGGAATGACAGGTATTGTGCCCCGCCTCCTGGCAGGACGCGGAGCGGAATGACAGGTATTGTGCCCCGCCTCCTGGCAGGACGCGGAGCGGAATGACAGGTATTGTGCCCCGCCTCCTGGCAGGACGCGGAGCGGAATGACAGGTATTGTGCCCCGCCTCCTGGCAGGATGCGGAGCGGAATGACAGGTATTGTGCCCCGCCTCCTGGCAGGACGCGGAGCGGAATGACAGGTATTGTGCTCCGCCTCCTGGTACTTTGCTCCGGGCTTTGAAGGAGCTGCTACACCTGCCTTGTCTCTCGTACAAGACTGTCAGCAGATTATTCTGTAACAGTGAGGAACGTGATCCTTTAATAACCTTTTTCACAGGACGCTCCTCATTAGCATGGCTATAAATTGTTAATTCATAGTGAATAAAACTAAAATTATAATTGAAAAATCAGGAAGGCATTTTTCTGTTTATGTCTGCAGTTTACAGTGGGAGGTGTCACTGTTAAATAAATTAAACTATTATTACTGACATTATCGAGAGATTAGATTAAAACTAGAATAATTTTAGCTGTTACACAACCAGAACAATGTTAGCCTGTGTTCTTTACTTTGCCTTCACACGAGCAGCTGTGGCATCATTCACAGCGCCAGTTCTGTCAGCAAGAGCAGCTTCTAGGTCCTTCCAATGCGTAGACTTTTCCTCAGATGGGACCTGCGGAGTAAAGAAAAAGGCTTTAACAGCTCTGAGAAACATCTGGTGCCACAAACAACCACAAACTGGTATCTGCAACATATATGTGGGTTCAGCAACAGATAAAAAGATCATAAAGATAAACAAAAGTCACAAGAGTATTTAAATTATTATAAAATCACAAGCAGTGAGGAAAATGAGTATAAAACTCCCAGCGAAACTGCGATTTCTTTCAACTACAAGTGATGGAGAAACTTTCATCTTAGCTGCATGTCCACTGTGAGAGACCGGCTAAAACAGTCTGCAAATCTCAGAGTATGGTTTTTTTATTCCTTTATTTGTATGTCAGTGCTGCAAAAAAGTATTAAAACACCTGAGAAAATCAATGTTACTATTTAGTACAGGAGCCTTTGTTAGCAATTACGCGCCACAGGAGGGATTCTGGTGTTTTATGTAGTTTATCAGGTTTACAGGAGGGATTCTGGTGGTTTATGTAGTTTATCAGGTTTACAGGAGGGATTCTGGTGGTTTATGTAGTTTATCAGGTTTACAGGAGGGATTCTGGTGGTTTATGTAGTTTATCAGGTTTACAGGAGGGATTCTGGTGGTTTATGTAGTTTATCAGGTTTACAGGAGGGATTCTGGTGTTTTATGTAGTTTATCAGGTTTACAGGAGGGATTCTGGTGTTTTATGTAGTTTATCAGGTTTACAGGAGGGATTCTGGTGGTTTATGTAGTTTATCAGGTTTACAGGAGGGATTCTGGTGTTTTATGTAGTTTATCAGGTTTACAGGAGGGATTCTGGTGTTTTATGTAGTTTATCAGGTTTACAGGAGGGATTCTGGTGGTTTATGTAGTTTATCAGGTTTACAGGAGGGATTCTGGTGTTTTATGTAGTTTATCAGGTTTACAGGAGGGATTCTGGTGTTTTATGTAGTTTATCAGGTTTACAGGAGGGATTCTGGTGGTTTATGTAGTTGATCAGGTTTACAGGAGGGATTCTGGTGGTTTATGTAGTTGATCAGGTTTACAGGAGGGATTCTGGTGGTTTATGTAGTTTATCAGGTTTACAGGAGGGATTCTGGTGTTTTATGTAGTTGATCAGGTTTACAGGAGGGATTCTGGTGTTTTATGTAGTTTATCAGGTTTACAGGAGGGATTCTGGTGGTTTATGTAGTTTATCAGGTTTACAGGAGGGATTCTGGTGTTTTATGTAGTTTATCAGGTTTACAGGAGGGATTCTGGTGGTTTATGTAGTGTATCAGGTTTATAGGAGGGATTCTGGTGTTTTATGTAGTTTATCAGGTTTACAGGAGGGATTCTGGTGGTTTATGTAGTTTATCAGGTTTACAGGAGGGATTCTGGTGTTTTATGTAGTTTTATCAGGTTTACAGGAGGGATTCTGGTGGTTTATGTAGTTTATCAGGTTTACAGGAGGGATTCTGGTGTTTTATGTAGTTTATCAGGTTTACAGGAGGGATTCTGGTGGTTTATGTAGTTTATCAGGTTTACAGGAGGGATTCTGGTGTTTTATGTAGTTTATCAGGTTTACAGGAGGGATTCTGGTGGTTTATGTAGTTTATCAGGTTTACAGGAGGGATTCTGGTGGTTTATGTAGTTTATCAGGTTTACAGGAGGGATTCTGGTGTTTTATGTAGTTTATCAGGTTTACAGGAGGGATTCTGGTGGTTTATGTAGTTTATCAGGTTTACAGGAGGGATTCTGGTGGTTTATGTAGTTTATCAGGTTTACAGGAGGGATTCTGGTGTTTTATGTAGTTTATCAGGTTTACAGGAGGGATTCTGGTGTTTTATGTAGTTTATCAGGTTTACAGGAGGGATTCTGGTGTTTTATGTAGTTTATCAGGTTTACAGGAGGGATTCTGGTGGTTTATGTAGTGTATCAGGTTTATAGGAGGGATTCTGGTGTTTTATGTAGTTTATCAGGTTTACAGGAGGGATTCTGGTGGTTTATGTAGTTTATCAGGTTTACAGGAGGGATTCTGGTGTTTTATGTAGTTTATCAGGTTTACAGGAGGGATTCTGGTGTTTTATGTAGTTTATCAGGTTTACAGGAGGGATTCTGGTGGTTTATGTAGTTTATCAGGTTTACAGGAGGGATTCTGGTGTTTTATGTAGTTTATCAGGTTTACAGGAGGGATTCTGGTGTTTTATGTAGTTTATCAGGTTTACAGGAGGGATTCTGGTGGTTTATGTAGTTTATCAGGTTTACAGGAGGGATTCTGGTGTTTTATGTAGTTTATCAGGTTTACAGGAGGGATTCTGGTGGTTTATGTAGTGTATCAGGTTTATAGGAGGGATTCTGGTGTTTTATGTAGTTTATCAGGTTTACAGGAGGGATTCTGGTGGTTTATGTAGTTTATCAGGTTTACAGGAGGGATTCTGGTGTTTTATGTAGTTTTATCAGGTTTACAGGAGGGATTCTGGTGTTTTATGTAGTTTATCAGGTTTACAGGAGGGATTCTGGTGTTTTATGTAGTTTATCAGGTTTACAGGAGGGATTCTGTGTTTTATGTAGTTTATCAGGTTTACAGGAGGGATTCTGGTGGTTTATGTAGTGTATCAGGTTTACAGGAGGGATTCTGGTGTTTTATGTAGTTTATCAGGTTTACAGGAGGGATTCTGCAGTTTTATGTAGTTTATCAGGTTTACAGGAGGGATTCTAGTGTTTTATGTAGTTGATCAGGTTTACAGGAGGGATTCTGGTGTTTTATGTAGTTTATCAGGTTTACAGGAGGGATTCTGGTGGTTTATGTAGTTTATCAGGTTTACAGGAGGGATTCTGGTGGTTTATGTAGTTTATCAGGTTTACAGGAGGGGTTCTGGTGTTTTATGTAGTTTATCAGGTTTACAGGAGGGATTCTGGTGGTTTATGTAGTTTATCAGGTTTACAGGAGGGATTCTGGTGTTTTATGTAGTTTATCAGGTTTACAGGAGGGATTCTGGTGTTTTATGTAGTTTATCAGGTTTACAGGAGGGATTCTGGTGTTTTATGTAGTTTATCAGGTTTACAGGAGGGATTCTGGTGTTTTATGTAGTTTATCAGGTTTACAGGAGGGATTCTGGTGTTTTATGTAGTTTATCAGGTTTACAGGAGGGATTCTGGTGTTTTATGTAGTTTATCAGGTTTACAGGAGGGATTCTGCAGGTTTATGTAGTTTATCAGGTTTACAGGAGGGATTCTGGTGGTTTATGTAGTTTATCAGGTTTACAGGAGGGATTCTGGTGTTTTATGTAGTTTATCAGGTTTACAGGAGGGATTCTAGTGTTTTATGTAGTTTATCAGGTTTACAGGAGGGATTCTGGTGGTTTATGTAGTTTATCAGGTTTACGTCTCTGGTTTTCTAAATACCGTGATATAAATCACGTATGGTCATAAACCCCCCAAAAATACAGTAATAGCAGTTATAGTCCCTGTAAATCTGAGAGAACAGGATCTCTTTTTAGAGCGCATACCTACCTCTGCTTCCATGGCTTCCTTTAGCCGGTGGGTGTGCTGCATAATGGCCTGCAGGGCTGCTTCTTGAGCTCCTATGGCCTGCAGTGTTGCCTTCGCTGAACTTGCCAGGGCTTCCTCAATTCTGCTGGAGAGAGCTGAAAACCAGAAGGCAGGAGTCTGACAAAGACAGGAGGGGTATAGTGGAGGAGGTGGAATGCTTCTGGACAAGCTAATAGACATTTTTATCTCCAGTCAATTCCTCATGTCTGTTGCCCCTTCAGGTTGTCCACCTGACGTGGACGTCTGCTGTAGTCTAAGGGAAAACCCTGATGCTTCTTTAACACACACGATTTGGACCTGCTGTTCTTCTGCAAGCTTCTGGGAAGAGCTTTTCCAAACACACTCTAAACTTACTCTTTCCTGTTTAAGTTCCTGCCATTTTCCTGATAACTCCTAGATTAAAAAGTAAACAAAAATAAAAAAGTCGTCGGCGTGAATGACGTCGGCGTGGATGCCGTCGGCGTGGATGTCGTCGGCGTGGATGTCGTCGGCGTGAATGCCGTCGGCGTGGATGCCGTCGGCGTGGATGTCGTCGGCGTGGATGCCGTCGGCGTGGATGCCGTCGGCGTGGATGCCGTCGGCGTGGATGTCGTCGGCGTGGATGCCGTCGGCGTGGATGACGTCGGCGTGGATGCCGTCGGCGTGGATGACGTCGGCGTGGATGTCGTCGGCGTGGATGACGTCGGCGTGGATGACGTCGGCGTGGATGACGTCGGCGTGGATGTCGTCGGCGTGAATGCCGTCGGCGTGGATGCCGTCGGCGTGGATGCCGTCGGCGTGGATGCCGTCGGCGTGGATGTCGTCGGCGTGGATGTCGTCGGCGTGAATGCCGTCGGCGTGAATGCCGTCGGCGTGGATGACGTCGGCGTGGATGTCGTCGGCGTGAATGCCGTCGGCGTGGATGTCGTCGGCGTGGATGCCGTCGGCGTGGATGCCGTCGGCGTGGATGCCGTCGGCGTGGATGCCGTCGGCGTGGATGCCGTCGGCGTGAACGACGTCGGCGTGGACGTCGTCGGCGTGGATGTCGTCGGCGTGAACGACGTCGGCGTGAACGACGTCGGCGTGGACGCCGTCGGCGTGAACGCCGTCGGCGTGAACGACGTCGGCGTGAACGACGTCGGCGTGGATGTCGTCGGCGTGGATGCCGTCGGCGTGAACGACGTCGGCGTGGATGCCGTCGGCGTGGATGCCGTCGGCGTGGATGTCGTCGGCGTGAATGTCGTCGGCGTGAATGACGTCGGCGTGAATGCCGTCGGCGTGGATGCCGTCGGCGTGGATGTCGTCGGCGTGGATGCCGTCGGCTGTGAACGACGTCGGCGTGAACGACGTCGGCGTGAACGACGTCGGCGTGGACGACGTCGGCGTGGACGCCGTCGGCGTGGACGCCGTCGGCGTGGACGTCGTCGGCGTGGACGTCGTCGGCGTGGATGTCGTCGGCGTGGATGCCGTCGGCGTGGATGCCGTCGGCGTGGACGTCGTCGGCGTGGATGCCGTCGGCGTGGATGTCGTCGGCGTGGATGTCGTCGGCGTGAATGTCGTCGGCGTGAATGACGTCGGCGTGAATGTCGTCGGCGTGGATGCCGTCGGCGTGGATGCCGTCGGCGTGGATGTCGTCGGCGTGGATGTCGTCGGCGTGGATGACGTCGGCGTGAATGACGTCGGCGTGAATGTCGTCGGCGTGGATGCCGTCGGCGTGGATGTCGTCGGCGTGGATGACGTCGGCGTGAATGTCGTCGGCGTGAATGTCGTCGGCGTGGATGACGTCGGCGTGGATGCCGTCGGCGTGGATGCCGTCGGCGTGGATGCCGTCGGCGTGGATGTCGTCGGCGTGAATGTCGTCGGCGTGAATGACGTCGGCGTGAATGTCGTCGGCGTGGATGTCGTCGGCGTGGATGTCGTCGGCGTGGATGTCGTCGGCGTGGATGACGTCGGCGTGAATGACGTCGGCGTGAATGACGTCGGCGTGAATGACGTCGGTGTGAACGTCGTCGGTGAATAGTCATTTTCAAGTCAATAGTTGAAACGTTTAAAGCTCAAAATTTTTATTGAAAATAATGAAAAGTTCACTGAAATGAGCAAAATACAGATGAAGAAGGCTAAAATGTTTTTGTTGAACCTTAGCTGAAGTAATTATGAAGCTGAAGTCATTAGTAGAAGGATTTCAAGGTAAAAATGGTGTTGAAGTGTCGTAGAAATGTTTCAAAGTTACACTAAATTGACATTGAAATAAAGTTTAAGATGGTTTAAATCTTCCTCTTAAACGGTCAGCTGAAGGAATTACAAAGCTTAATTCCAATTAACAAGTAATTACAATAACACGTCAAACCTGAGCCATGTGTAAGGTTCAACTCACATGCTACCACATCCTGTTCATCCTGGTCCTGCTGAGCTAACCGAGCTGCAACTTCCTCTACAGAACGTTCTCTGGGTGGTCCAGCTGGACCAGCAGACTCAGGATGGACCGTCTCAGTCAGGCCTCCGTGGCTATGGCACTCCTTACAGCCCTCTGGAGAAAACACACAAACAGCAGGTACCACAAAACCAGTCAGCTACTGGTTTTCATGACATTGACATTGAGGAGCAAACAGCCCAACTTTCATGATTTTATTGAGAAAAAACACTGAGGGTGTAGTGTTTGTTCCAGTGACCCCTCCCAGTTTATCTGGACCCCTTGTCCAGCTTTTGAACCCAGTTGTCACTAATTTGGGTTTTAAGTTCAAATGAATTCAATTCAACTTTATTTATATAGCGTCAAATCACGGCAATGCCATCTCAAGACGCTTTACAGACAGAGGGGAAAACATAATGAAGGCCAATTCATAACAGCCTATATAAGGAAACCAACAGATTGAGTTGAGTCCAACTCAATCTCCCATCCTGAGCAAGCACACTGGCGACAGTGGGAAGGAAAAAACTCCCTTTTAACAGGAAGGAAACCTCCGGCAGAACCCGGCTCAGGACAGGCAGCCATCTGCCTCTGCTGTGTGGGGGGAAGAGGACAGAAAGACAACAGACAACAGGAACTGCTACTCCCGGCCAGGGAGACCTGCTGAGACAGGAGACATACATGTTAATGATGCAACACTGTTATTGGGGGGGGGGGGGGGGGGTAAAAGAGAGAGATAAAGAGAAAAAGAAAGAAGCTCAGTGTATCAGGAAATGTCCCTATAGCAGCATAACTAAGGGATGCTAACCATCCCTAGCTATAGGACTTATCAAAAAGATAAGTCTTCAGCCTAGTCTTAAAGGTGGGGAGGGTGTCTGCTTCCCTAACACTAACTGGGAGCTTATTCCATAAGAGAGGGGCCTGATAACCAAAGGCTCTGCCTTTACTCACCTGTAAGAAAACCACCTGATTGGCCAGACAGGTAAGACCCAGACCAGGTCTGAAATGTTTCTTTAAGGTCCACAACCTCCAACCTGACACATCAGACTGGACAAAATCCTGGACCAGAGTCTGGAAGCCAGGAGTCCCTGAAGGCCATGGATCTGGAGCCCAGAACCTAGACTTTGCACCTGACTGAGTTTCCAGATGGCGAGTGAGGGATGAAGAGCCACTGTGAGATGATGAGGATGGAGAAGGTTTACCTTGAGTTGCCTCGGTGTCACAGGGAGCAGGAACGGATGGGACTTCGGTGATGGCTGCGATGATCTGAGTGGCCTCAGCCGAAGCTTCTGGGAGGAGCAGAGAGGATCACAATGCCATCAACCAAACAGCAGAGCTGCGAGCTCCGAAACAGGAAATAGTCACATCTGAACACGCCGAGCTTGACTTAGCTTCAGACTAGGGCAGGGCGATATGACCTTTTAGTAATATCCCGATATTTTTATGGCATGTCATGATATACGATATATATCTCGATATTTACCTAAGTCTTGAATGAATGCTTTGGTGCATACAATCACATCAGAAAGATGATTTTGTGTCTCCATTAAAACATAATTGTTCATACTGCATTAAGATATGCTGATTTTAAACATTCATGCCAAAAGGATGAAATTGTAACGAAGCAAACTGATCAAAACCGTATTTATTGAACAGTTAAAGCAGTGGCAGAAACATGTCATTTTAAAACAAAATAAAGTGCCTTTGCATGATGTAATAAATGCAACGTATGAAAATAGGTGCTCTAGGGGGGACTTTTCAAATGATGAACTATTATAAGGCTTTGCTTTATGGATACGTTTTTGAGTTGTCGTATTTTTTTTAATCGCAGAGTTTAGCGTAGAAATCAGTCTTATAATCCAGGCAGAATGTCCTCGTATCGTCTCCAATAAACGGCTTCAGACAGCTTTTAATTCAGGATTTGATTCCCACTGCTTTCTGTACTTTCTAGAGACATGAGGAGCCAGATAAATATGCTTGTGTCACACACACAGTGGATGAGGTGAATAAGTGACAGAGGCTGTGAATGTAATCAAATAGAATGAATTATTTCTGCGTGACGTGAAAAACGTTGTAATTTCCGTCCCACTCTGTAATCCAGAGCGGGATCAGTGGCGGATTTGGCTGTTCATTGTGACTGTAGGTGGAGTCGTGCAGGTGTCCTCTCTGCTCCTCTGACTGGCTGCAGCTGCAGCCGGAGCGACTGAGTGCTTTAGGACGGGGAGAGACTCTCCTTCTGACAATAACTTTACAATATGCGCTTTAAAGTCAGTCGCCAAAACACCAGGAAAGTCTCCAATAATTCCTGTAAAAGTCGCTAGATTTGTCGCTAGTCGCTTTTCACAAGAAGTCGCCAGATTTAGCGAGAAAGTGTCTCCACGCTGCCTCTCATGACGTAGCACGTAGCTCACGTTATGTACGTAACGAGGTGCGCTTGCTTTAACTCTCTGTGCAAAGCGGTGCAGAGTCGAGGAGGAGGGAGAAAACCCCGCCCACAGATAAAAACACCTGCGTGACAACAGGATACTCCAATATGATGAATATAGACATTTTCTATATCGCACAGAGGACTAGCCACGATATCTCCAGTATATTCGATATATCGCCCAGCCCTAATTCAGGCAGATCTTTTCTGAGATCTAACCATACACACTGTATATAAAAGATGGGCGGAGCTTCCGTGGTGTCACAAGAAGGTTTCAGAAGAGCTGAATTGAAGCTCTTTGGGCAGTTCTTGCTGTCGCCATCTTGGCAGAGTCATGCGTGTTGTCTTTCCCGGAAATTACAAAAATGGGCAAAGTGGTGGAGCTGAAGGGGGGGGGGGGGGGGCTGTGAGCGTGGGGGTGGATGATTGACATCTCGCAAACTGACCTGCCTGTACCTAAGAGCTAACAGGAGCTAAGAGAGAAAGGTGAGCTAACGCGATTTCACACTGTTAAACGGCTAAAAACTGCGGTTGCTCTTTGCATCAGAATATGTGGTACCTGTCAATCAAAAGGACATGGCCCTAAATATGCCGAATTTCAAGAATAAATTACTTTTAAACGGACGAGTTAGAAAAAAATTCACTCCCCCCACAGTTGTCATGAAGGTAAAGCTGACCTATTAAACCTAAAATGGATTTTTGAACCAGGTTGTAAACATGTTTATTTCTGCTGTAAACGTGTTTATTTCTTTATTTCTTTCTTTTTAACATGGGAGTCTACGGGGATTTGCTGGTTCTGGAGCCTCTAGTGGATGAGGGGGGTGGCTGGAATCTTAAAGATGAGGCCTCTGGACTCATGCTGCTGACTGAACACACTGACACAAGCAGGCATGGAAACCTGCAGCTAGGGTTGCACGATTCTGGATGAAACGAGAATCAGGATTTTTTTGCTTAGAATTGAGATCAAGATTCTCTCAGGATATTTTCCCAATGTAATATTAATATTACAATACAACATCATATTACACGTATTACCGGCACATCAACTTGATATACACATTAATTTGATATTCTGACATTTAACAATGGAGGACAAAGTGATTTATGCAATGTGGGTCTAAAGGGATTCAGAATCTACTTTTTTAAAGTGATAGCCTATCCAATGGTAAAATAAAAACTTTTTTTTAAAAAACCCCAAAGAACTGAGTTTATTCATAATATTATACATATTTAGGATGGTTTTGACTCATCTTTTGTTTCTCCCACATTATTCCTCTCTCCTACAACGTCCATCACATTACAGCATATGGCCAGTTTAAACTGGACATTAACAATCTAAATGGACCAAACAGAGACAACAGATGTTAGTTTACATCCCACTCTGTAAACCAGGCTGGGATCAGCTGTGGATTTGCACGTGCACTATTCATTGTGACTGTGCACGTGGACTTGTGCAGGTGTCCTCTCTGCTCCTCTGACCGGCTGGGAGTGCTTTATGATGGGGAGAGACTCCCACCGCTCGTTCCTGACAGTCACTGCTAAACAAGATGTGCTTTCAGGTCAGTCGCCAAAACACCAGAAACATCTCCAGTAACTCCAGTAGCGTCTCCAGTAACTCCAGTAGCGTCTCCAGTAACTCCAGTAGCGTCTCCAGTAACTCCAGTAGCGTCTCCAGTAACTCCAGTAGTGTCTCCAGTAACTCCAGTAGCGTCTCCAGTAACTCCAGTAGCGTCTCCAGTAACTCCAGTAGTGTCTCCAGTAACGTCTCCAGTAACTCCAGTAGCGTCTCCAGTAACGTCTCCAGTAACTCCAGTAGCGTCTCCAGTAACGTCTCCAGTAACTCCAGTAGCGTCTCCAGTAACTCCAGTAGTGTCTCCAGTAACGTCTCCAGTAACTCCAGTAGCGTCTCCAGTAACGTCTCCAGTAACTCCAGTAGCGTCTCCAGTAGCGTCTCCAGTAACTCCAGTAACGTCTCCAGTAACGTCTCCAGTAACTCCAGTAGCGTCTCCAGTAACGTCTCCAGTAACTCCAGTAGCGTCTCCAGTAACTCCAGTAGTGTCTCCAGTAACGTCTCCAGTAACTCCAGTAGCGTCTCCAGTAACGTCTCCAGTAACTCCAGTAGCGTCTCCAGTAACGTCTCCAGTAACTCCAGTAGCGTCTCCAGTAACGTCTCCAGTAACTCCAGTAGCGTCTCCAGTAACTCCAGTAGTGTCTCCAGTAACGTCTCCAGTAACTCCAGTAGCGTCTCCAGTAACTCCAGTAACGTCTCCAGTAACTCCAGTAGTGTCTCCAGTAACGTCTCCAGTAACTCCAGTAGCGTCTCCAGTAACGTCTCCAGTAACTCCAGTAGCGTCTCCAGTAGCGTCTCCAGTAACTCCAGTAGCGTCTCCAGTAACGTCTCCAGTAACTCCAGTAGCGTCTCCAGTAGCGTCTCCAGTAACTCCAGTAACGTCTCCAGTAACTCCAGTAGCGTCTCCAGTAACTCCAGTAACGTCTCCAGTAACTCCAGTAGCGTCTCCAGTAACTCCAGTAACGTCTCCAGTAGCGTCTCCAGTAGTGTCTCCAGTAACTCCAGTAGTGTCTCCAGTAACGTCTCCAGTAACTCCAGTAGCGTCTCCAGTAACGTCTCCAGTAACTCCAGTAGCGTCTCCAGTAACTCCAGTAGCGTCTCCAGTAACTCCAGTAGCGTCTCCAGTAACTCCAGTAACGTCTCCAGTAACTCCAGTAACGTCTCCAGTAACTCCAGTAGCGTCTCCAGTAACTCCAGTAACGTCTCCAGTAACTCCAGTAGTGTCTCCAGTAACGTCTCCAGTAACTCCAGTAGTGTCTCCAGTAACGTCTCCAGTAACTCCAGTAGCGTCTCCAGTAACTCCAGTAGCGTCTCCAGTAACGTCTCCAGTAACTCCAGTAGCGTCTCCAGTAACTCCAGTAACGTCTCCAGTAACTCCAGTAGCGTCTCCAGTAACTCCAGTAACGTCTCCAGTAACTCCAGTAGCGTCTCCAGTAGCGTCTCCAGTAACGTCTCCAGTAGCGTCTCCAGTAACGTCTCCAGTAGCGTCTCCAGTAGCGTCTCCAGTAACTCCAGTAGCGTCTCCAGTAACGTCTCCAGTAGCGTCTCCAGTAGCGTCTCCAGTAACGTCTCCAGTAACGTCTCCAGTAACGTCTCCAGTAACTCCAGTAGCGTCTCCAGTAACGTCTCCAGTAACTCCAGTAGCGTCTCCAGTAGCGTCTCCAGTAACTCCAGTAACGTTTCCAGTAACTCCAGTAACATCTCCAGTAACTCCAGTAACGTCTCCAGTAACTCCAGTAGCGTCTCCAGTAGCGTCTCCAGTAGCGTCTCCAGTAACTCCAGTAGCGTCTCCAGTAACTCCAGTAGCGTCTCCAGTAACTCCAGTAGCGTCTCCAGTAACTCCAGTAGCGTCTCCAGTAACTCCAGTAACGTCTCCAGTAGCGTCTCCAGTAGCGTCTCCAGTAACACCAGTAACGTCTCCAGTAACTCCAGTAGCGTCTCCAGTAGCGTCTCCAGTAGCGTCTCCAGTAGCGTCTCCAGTAACTCCAGTAGCGTCTCCAGTAGTGTCTCCAGTAGCGTCTCCAGTAACTCCAGTAGCGTCTCCAGTAACTCCAGTAGCGTCTCCAGTAGCGTCTCCAGTAACTCCAGTAGCGTCTCCAGTAACTCCAGTAGCGTCTCCAGTAACTCCAGTAGCGTCTCCAGTAACTCCAGTAGCGTCTCCAGTAACTCCAGTAACGTCTCCAGTAGCGTCTCCAGTAACGTCTCCAGTAACTCCAGTAGCGTCTCCAGTAACTCCAGTAACGTCTCCAGTAACTCCAGTAGCGTCTCCAGTAGCGTCTCCAGTAGCGTCTCCAGTAACGTCTCCAGTAACGTCTCCAGTAACGTCTCCAGTAGCGTCTCCAGTAGCGTCTCCAGTAGCGTCTCCAGTAACTCCAGTAACGTCTCCAGTAATGTCTCCAGTAACGTCTCCAGTAACGTCTCCAGTAACGTCTCCAGTAACGTCTCTAGTAACGTCTCTAGTAACTCCAGTAAGAGTTGCTAGATTTGTCGCTGGTCACTTTTAACAAACAAAAGTCGCCTTGGGGGTTTGCGAAGTCGCCAGATTTAGCCAGAAAGTTGCCAAGTTTTTTCCTACCAGCCGGCATCTGCGTCACGTGGCGTAAGGATCCGCCGTTGTCGTTTGTTGAGGGAGAAAGAGGGAGCGCTTGTTTTGATGCAGGTGATGTCCCAGTTGGAAATGCTGTACATTCGTGGTCTTTTTTCTTTTTTTTTAAATCCTCGTCATTTGAAAATGAGATCGTATGAATCGAGGTCGGGATATTTTAACAGTTAATTGTGCAACTTTATCTGCAGCCGTCATAGTTAATACCTTCTTCCTCCGCGTGTTTCCACACCTATGTAGGTAGGAAACATCAACAGGAGGATCACATGACCAGTCCAGAGCTCTGCTGCTTGGCACAAAGAACAGCTGAGTCTTCAGTTCCCTCCAAGAACCACATCCACGTCATCAGCAGAGGAAGACCAGAAACCCTGGAGAACCAGATCCATGATGTGGCTGAAGCTACTGTGGTGGAAATTTTATGTTTTGGCTTTGTGGGCTTTCTGAAAAGGTCATGATGAACTTAAGCTTAGTTCCAGTGTCTGCTTATTCCCTTTACAGACATAGCGATGTGTAGATCTGACATGTCTGCATTCAGACATCTGGGATCTGATTAGTTAGAACACTCTCTTCCTCTGAAGAGGGTTACAGCTAAACACAGACATTTCTTCTTTAGAATAACATAGATTCAGGTCAGACAACTGACGCCCTTATGCGAGGGTAAAAGGATGCTTCAGCCAGGAACTCAGGTAGAACATTCCAGACTTCTGCCCTGTCGGACCTCTGGACTGTCTCTCCAAATTGTAATTTGTATTATTCTGTACTTAATTTTCTGTTCAAAAAACTTTGTAATCTTTTCCACTTCAGAACCAGACTCCTCGTCATCGACAGACTTTTTTCCACAACACCACTGAACCTGAAGCAATCTGGATGTTTCCGTCTGGATGAGCGGACATGAAGCTAGCAGCGGACATGAAGCTAGGAGCGGACATGAAGCTAGCAGCGGACATGAAGCTAGCAGCGGACATGAAGCTAGGAGCGGACATGAAGCTAGCAGCGGACATGAAGCTAGCAGCGGACATGAAGCTAGCAGCGGACATGAAGCTAGCAGCGGACATGAAGCTAGCAGCGGACATGAAGCTAGGAGCGGACATGAAGCTAGGAGCGGACATGAAGCTAGCAGCGGACATGAAGCTAGGAGCGGACATGAAGCTAGGAGCGGACATGAAGCTAGCAGCGGACATGAAGCTAGCAGCGGACATGAAGCTAGGAGCTTCCGGCCCATCACGGATCCAGGACTCTGACCCAGGACTCAGTGAAACCAGAACTTTAAGTTGGCCAGACTGGTTTTTCCTAACCCACGTTCCTCAGTATCAATCAGAAGATTCTGATTACACCACTCGGATCAGAACCGCATCCTGATGAAGAGGGTGGGTGATGTTGTTCTCAGCATTGTGCAGGAAACAGTTAACACAACATACCTTCAATGCTCTGGACCGGGACCGGACTGGACTCCTCAGCTGGCCTCTCCTCCTTGACTTTCTCTTCCGACTCCTCCTTGTTGGTCTTCCCCCATTTTTCCATCATGGATGGCGGCTGGACCAGCTCCTTCTGAGCAGAACCAGGAGTCAAAAATCTGCTGTTCTGATTGGCTCTTTATGGATCCAGAACATTCTTTATTCAGGTGTGTCAGGTGACACGTCCACCTGCCTCCTGACCACACGCCTGTGTTCACCTCACAGGCTGACACAGTCACTTTCCCCACGGGCCGAACCAGAATGAACCGGGCCGAACTGGGCCGAACCGGGCCGTCACCTTTTCCCGAGCCTCCCCAGGCCAAACCGGACTGTGCCAGCTTTTGTTGTCTTTTAACCACAGGTCTGGACAGAACTACTGATGTGAACATGATGTTCTGCAGGTCCAGTCTCTGTGAGGTCCAGACTACCAGACCAGACCCTCCATCATCCACATCCTTCCTGTCCCGCCTCCACCCTGTCAGTCACCTGGAGACAGACGTCCACATCTACTGAGACGTCCTCTGTCTCCACTTGAGCAGGAAGTCGTGCTAAGTTCCACATAAACAAACTGACTCCAAGTCTGGTAACCCTGGTAAACCTGGTAACCCTGGCAACGTCTCCACACGTCTCCGTACATCTCCGTACGTCTCCGAACGTCTCTACACGTCTCTGCACGTCTCTACACGTCTCTGCACGTCTCCACACGTCTCCACAGGTCTCCATACGTCTCTACAGGTCTCCACACGTCTCTACAGGTCTCCATACGTCTCTACAGGTCTCCATACGTCTCTACACGTCTCTGCACGTCTCCATATGTCTCCACACGTCTCCATACGTCTCTACAGGTCTCCATACGTCTCTACAGGTCTCCACACGTCTCCATACGTCTCTGCACGTCTCCATAGGTCTCCATACGTCTCTACACGTCTCCGCACATCTCCGCACGTCTCTGCACGTCTCCATACGTCTCTACAGGTCTCCACACGTCTCCATACGTCTCTGCACGTCTCCATAGGTCTCCATACGTCTCTACACGTCTCCGCACGTCTCCGCACGTCTCTGCACGTCTCTGCACGTCTCCATACGTCTCTACAGGTCTCCACACGTCTCCATACGTCTCTACAGGTCTCCACACGTCTCCATACGTCTCTACAGGTCTCCACACGTCTCCATACGTCTCTACAGGTCTCCACACGTCTCCATACGTCTCTACACGTCTCCATAGGTCTCCATACGTCTCTGCACGTCTCCGCACGTCTCCGCACGTCTCCATACGTCTCCATACGTCTCCATACGTCTCTACAGGTCTCCACACGTCTCCATACGTCTCTACAGGTCTCCACACGTCTCCATACGTCTCTACAGGTCTCCACACGTCTCCATACGTCTCTACACGTCTCCATACGTCTCCATACGTCTCTACAGGTCTCCGCACGTCTCCGTACGTCTCTACACGTCTCCGCACGTCTCCATACGTCTCTACAGGTCTCCGCACGTCTCCATACGTCTCTACAGGTCTCCACACGTCTCCATACGTCTCTACACGTCTCCACACGTCTCCACACGTCTCCACACGTCTCCGTACGTCTCCGTACGTCTCCGTACGTCTCCGTACGTCTCCGTACGTCTCCGTACGTCTCTACACGTCTCCGTACGTCTCCGTACGTCTCCGTACTTCTCCGTACGTCTCCGTACGTCTCCGTACGTCTCCTTACGTCTCTGTACGTCTTTACACGTCTCCGTACGTCTCCTTACGTCTCCTTACGTCTCTGTACGTCTCTGTACGTCTCCTTACGTCTCCTTACGTCTCCTTACGTCTCCTTACGTCTCTGTACGTCTCCTTACGTCTCCTTACGTCTCTGTACGTCTTTACACGTCTCCTTACGTCTCCTTACGTCTCTACACGTCTCCGTACGTCTCTACATGTCTCCGTACGTCTCCTTACGTCTCCGTACGTCTCTGTACTTCTCCGTACGTCTCCTTACGTCTCTGTACGTCTTTACACGTCTCCGTACGTCTCCTTACGTCTCTACACGTCTTTACACGTCTCCGTACGTCTCTACACGTCTCCGTACGTCTCCATACGTCTCTGTACGTCTCCGTACGTCTCTACACGTCTTTACACGTCTCCTTACGTCTCTACACGTCTTTACACGTCTCCTTACGTCTCCTTACGTCTCTACACGTCTTTACACGTCTCCGTACTTCTCTACACGTCTCCGTACGTCTCTACACGTCTCCATACGTCTCCATACGTCTCCATACGTCTCTACAGGTCTCCACACGTCTCCATACGTCTCTACAGGTCTCCACACGTCTCCGCACGTCTCCGCACGTCTCCGCACGTCTCTGCACGTCTCTGCACGTCTCCATACGTCTCCATACGTCTCCATACGTCTCTACAGGTCTCCACACGTCTCCACACGTCTCCACACGTCTCCACACGTCTCTACACGTCTCCATACGTCTCTACAGGTCTCCACACGTCTCTACAGGTCTCCACACGACTCCATACGTCTCCGCACGTCTCCGCACGTCTCCATACGTCTCTACAGGTCTCCATACGTCTCCGCACGTCTCCATACGTCTCTGCACGTCTCCGCACGTCTCCGTACGTCTCCGTACGTCTCCTTACGTCTCTACAGGTCTCTACAGGTCTCCACACGTCTCCATACGTCTCCGCACGTCTCCGCACGTCTCTACACGTCTCCGTACGTCTCCGTACGTCTCTACAGGTCTCCGTACGTCTCTGTACGTCTCTACACGTCTCCGTACGTCTCCTTACGTCTCTGTACGTCTCCGTACGTCTCCTTACGTCTCTGTACGTCTTTACACGTCTCCGTACGTCTCCGTACGTCTCTACACGTCTCCTTACGTCTCTGCACGTCTCCGTACGTCTCTACACGTCTCCGTACGTCTCTACACGTCTCCGTACGTCTCTACACGTCTCCGTACGTCTCTGTACGTCTCCGTACGTCTCTACACGTCTCCGTACGTCTCTACACGTCTCCGTACGTCTCTACACGTCTCCGTACGTCTCCGTACGTCTCTGTACGTCTCTACACGTCTCCGTACGTCTCTACACGTCTCCGCACGTCTCCATACGTCTCTACACGTCTCCGTACGTCTCCTTACGTCTCTGTACGTCTTTACACGTCTCCTTACGTCTCCGTACGTCTTTACACGTCTCCGTACGTCTCTACACGTCTTTACACGTCTCCGTACGTCTCTACACGTCTCCGTACGTCTCTACACGTCTCCGTACGTCTCTACACGTCTCCGTACGTCTCTGTACGTCTCTACACGTCTCCGTACGTCTCCGTACGTCTCTACACGTCTCTGTACGTCTCTACACGTCTCTGTACGTCTCTACACGTCTCCGTACGTCTCTACACGTCTCTACACGTCTCTGTACGTCTCTGTACGTCTCTGTACGTCTCTACAGGTCTCCACACGTCTCTACACGTCTCCACACGTCTCTACAGGTCTCCACACGTCTCCGTACGTCTCTACACGTCTCCGTACGTCTCTACACGTCTCCGTACGTCTCCGTACGTCTCTACACGTCTCTACACGTCTCCGTACGTCTCCGTACGTCTCTACACGTCTCCGTACGTCTCTACACGTCTCCGTACATCTCTACACGTCTCCGTACGTCTCCGTACGTCTCTACACGTCTCTGTACGTCTCTACACGTCTCCGTACGTCTCTGTACGTCTCTACACGTCTCCGTACATCTCTACACGTCTCCATACGTCTCCGCACGTCTCCGCACGTCTCCGCACGTCTCCATACGTCTCCATACGTCTCCATACGTCTCCATACGTCTCTACACGTCTCCGTACGTCTCTGTACGTCTCTACACGTCTCCGTACATCTCTACACGTCTCCACACGTCTCCGTACGTCTCCGCACGTCTCCGCACGTCTCCGCACGTCTCCATACGTCTCCGCACGTCTCTACACGTCTCCGCACGTCTCCATACGTCTCCGTACGTCTCTACACGTCTCCGTACGTCTCTACACGTCTCCGTACATCTCTACACGTCTCTGTACGTCTCCGTACGTCTCCGTACGTCTCTACAGGTCTCTACACGTCTCCGTACATCTCTACACGTCTCCGTACGTCTCCTTACGTCTCTGTACGTCTTTACACATCTCCGTACATCTCCGTACGTCTCTACACGTCTTTACACGTCTCCGTACGTCTCTGTACGTCTCTACACGTCTCCGTACGTCTCCGTACGTCTCCACACGTCTCCGTACGTCTCCGTACGTCTCCACACGTCTCCGTACGTCTCCGTACGTCTCCACACGTCTCCACACGTCTCCACACGTCTCCACACGTCTCCACACGTCTCCACACGTCTCCGTACGTCTCTACACGTCTTTACACGTCTCCGTACGTCTCTACACGTCTCCGTACGTCTCTGTACGTCTCTACACGTCTCCGTACGTCTCCTTACGTCTCCTTACGTCTCCTTACGTCTCCTTACGTCTCCTTACGTCTCTGTACGTCTTTACACATCTCCGTACATCTCCGTACGTCTCCGTACGTCTCTACAGGTCTCCGTACGTCTCCTTACGTCTCCTTACGTCTCTGTACGTCTTTACACATCTCCGTACATCTCCGTACGTCTCTACACGTCTCCGTACGTCTCTACACGTCTCCGTACGTCTCCGCACGTCTCCATACGTCTCCATACGTCTCTACACGTCTACACACGTCTCCATACGTCTCTACACGTCTCTACACGTCTTTACACGTCTCCGCACGTCTCCACACGTCTCCATACGTCTCCGCACGTCTCCATACGTCTCTACAGGTCTCCACACGTCTCCGTACGTCTCTACACGTCTCCGTACGTCTCTACACGTCTCCGCACGTCTCCATACGTCTCCACACGTCTCTACACGTCTCCACACGTCTCCATACGTCTCTACACGTCTCTACACGTCTCTACACGTCTCTACACGTCTCCATACGTCTCTACACGTCTCCACACGTCTCCATACGTCTCCGCACGTCTCCATACGTCTCTACAGGTCTCCACACGTCTCCGTACGTCTCTACACGTCTCCGTACGTCTCTACACGTCTCTGTACGTCTCTACACGTCTCTACACGTCTCCGTACATCTCTACACGTCTCCGCACGTCTCTACACGTCTCCGTACGTCTCCGTACGTCTCTACACGTCTCCGTACGTCTCTACACGTCTCCGTACGTCTCTACACGTCTCTACACGTCTCCGTACGTCTCTACACGTCTCTACACGTCTCCGTACGTCTCCACACGTCTCCGTACGTCTCTGTACGTCTCTACACGTCTCCGTACGTCTCTACACGTCTCCGTACGTCTCCGTACGTCTCCGTACGTCTCCGTACGTCTCCGTACGTCTCTGTACGTCTCTACACGTCTCTACACGTCTCCGTACGTCTCCGTACGTCTCTACACGTCTCTACACGTCTCTACACGTCTCTACACGTCTCCGTACGTCAGAACCAGCCCCAGAACCAGTCCCAGAACCAGTCCCAGAACTAGTCCCAGAACCAGTCCCAGAACCAGCCCCAGAACCAGTCCCAGAACCAGTCCCAGAACCAGTCCAAGAACTAGTCCCAGAACCAGCCCCAGAACCAGTCCAAGAACCAGTCCCAGAACTAGTCCCAGAACCAGCCCCAGACCAGTCCCAGAACCAGCCCCAGAACCAGTCCCAGAATCAGCCCCAGAACCAGTCCCAGAACCAGTCCCAGAACCAGCCCCAGACCAGTCCCAGAACCAGCCCCAGAACCAGTCCCAGAATCAGCCCCAGAACCAGTCCCAGAACCAGTCCCAGAACCAGTCCCAGAACCAGCCCCAGAACCAGTCCCAGAACCAGCCCCAGAACCAGCCCCAGAACCAGTCCCAGAACCAGTCCAAGAACTAGTCCCAGACCAGTCCCAGAACCAGCCCCAGAACCAGTCCCAGAACCAGTCCCAGAATCAGCCCCAGAACCAGTCCCAGAACCAGCCCCAGAACCAGTCCCAGAACCAGCCCCAGAACCAGTCCCAGAACCAGTCCCAGACCATTCCCAGAACCAGCCCCAGAACCAGTCCAAGAACTAGTCCCAGACCAGTCCCAGAACCAGCCCCAGAACCAGTCCCAGAACCAGTCCCAGAACCAGCCCCAGAACCAGTCCCAGAACCAGTCCCAGAACCAGCCCCAGAACCAGTCCCAGAACCAGTCCCAGACCAGTCCCAGAACCAGCCCCAGAACCAGTCCAAGAACCAGTCCGGGTTCCTAAAGAGCAACTCTCCCAAAGTCCCCACCTCAACCAGAGGATCCCACTTTTCCCGAATCTCTTCCCACCTCGTCTCATCTTCTCATCAAGCTCTTGGGAACATCTAAATAAACTGTTGAATTATTCTTCTAATGCAAGAACAAGAAAAGTTGTTGAGTCTCTTCTGGAAATGAAGCAGGAGGAAGTTCCTGTCCCAGCGGAACCAGCAGAACCTCTGACCGGACCATGTCTGACATAAAAACGAAGGTCTGGCTGTCAGAGAGCAGCTGTCAGTAAAATTCATCCTGACCTGTTTCCTGACGGGAAGGCCAGGATCCCGCGGAGCCGGTCCAAGAGCCAGACCCAGGAGGTGGTCCGAGTAGGGGACGTTCTTCTCCACGGCCGCTCTGAACTTCTGATCCCACTTAGCGTACAGTATAGTTCCCCCCACACCTCCGCTGACTGTCAGCAGGCCGGCCGCCACCACCTTCGCTGCACCACCGCTGAGATGAAGACGGTGTCACAGAAACATCAGAAAGACTGGAAACAACATCTGTCAGCTTGGGTGTGTGTGTGTGTGTGTGTGTGTGTGTGTGTGTTACCTGTTCTGTCCTGTAGAGTAGAGTCTGCTGAGTCCTGGACCGGCCAGAGGAGTTTTCCCACCACGGGTCCTCTGTGGAGGAAAGCATACAACTAAACACAAACCAGGACCCAGAATGTCTCTGGGTTACCATGGTTACCGAGACATTGAGGATCCTGATAAATGTGGAAACAGTGTGTGTGTGTGTGTGTGTGTGTGTTTCAGACTTGAAAGAATGATGTACAGATGAGAAAAGGCTTGGTCACTGCTGATCTATGTGTGTTATTTCTACAAACTTCTGGTTGCTCTTTATGCTGCTTTATCAGTTCATGCGTTCATTTTACATCATTTTATCCTCAGAATCTGACAGCTGAGTCTGAAACATCACGTCTCCATGGAAACGTCACGTCTGCATGGAAACGTCACGGCGCCATGGAAACGTCACGGCGCCATGGAAACGTCACGGCGCCATGGAAACGTCCCGTCTCCATGGAAACGTCCCGTCTCCATGGAAACGTCCCGTCTCCATGGAAACGTCATGTCTCCATGGAAACGTCACGTCTGCATGGAACCGTCACGTCTGCATGGAAACGTCCCATCTCTATGGAAACGTCACGTGTGCATGAAAACGTCACGTCTTTATGAAAACGTCCCGTCCCCATGGAAACGTCCCAGCGCCATGGAAATGTCACGTCTCCATGGAAATGTCACGTCTCTATGGAAACGTCACATCTGCATAAAAACGTCACGGCGCCATGGAAACGTCACTACAAACTGACTGGGATTAAAGAGTCCATCTTCTACAGCAGGGGTGTCCAAAGTCGGTCCTCGAGCGCCGCTGTCCTGCAGGTTTCCCATGTATTCCTGTTCCAACACATCTAGCTTCCACTAAATGGATCAAACAGCCAATGACGTGCACAACTGATTAAGCTCTACTACTAGTTAATTTGAATCAGGTGTGTCTGAGCAGGGATACATAGAAAACCTGCAGGATTCTGGCCCTCGAGGACCGGAGCTGGACACCTCTGTTCTACAGGAATGTTTGGAGTTTTAGCGTCATCTGAGGAGCAAAGCTTTGTAACTGGGAGTAAATGTGAATATCTGTGTCTGGGTTTACAGATCAGACAATAATCAGAGAAATTACATCAGAACCGCTCTGCTTAACATCTGTTTAAGGTTCTGGTCCACGGTCCAGATGTGAAGCCGCAGAGGACTTTCCTGACTGGTGGCTTGAATAAACTTTATAAATACTTTAAGATTAAGATGGAAAGAAAAGCTCGCCTGGATCTCAGTGGGTCTGAGAAACCAGAACCCCCAGCAGAGTCTGACTTAGAACCGAGTCGGAACCAGCACGGCCCTAGCCTAGATCAGTGTTCAGGCTGATTTCTCACTGAAACGGTTCCGAACTGGGACTGGACCCGGTTGACCTGCTAATGAAGGACATGTCTGCGGTGACCTTTCCGCTGGCACCGCGACACTGGTCGGTTAGCAGGCTGAATCCAGAACCAGAACCAGCACTACAACCAGAACCGGAACCAGAGGTTTACCGGCCTGTAAACGGACCACCTCGGACCGGACCGCTGAACGACACCGAGCGAAGGTTCGGAGTCTTACCGGAACCGTGGCCTTAGCGCCCCTCAGACAAACCCGAAACATGGTCCTCAGTTAGTGCTTGTAGTCCAGAACCAGGTCCACCTCCAGAACCAGGTCCACCTGCACGGTGCTGATCTGATCTGACCCCAACCGGAAGTGGCTTCTTCTGGGGTTCTGATCCGGAAGATCTTCAGCCCCCCCTGCTGGACTGGAGGTGTGCTCGGACTCTAGTTTCAGAATGGACCCAAGATGGCAGCAGAACCAAACAGAACTCAGTTCTCTGGACTGCTGGGCTGAAATGTTTCCATCAAAGTTCTAACCCACCGGTCCTCTTTGGATAGTAGACGTTATTCATTATGGGACAAAAAGACCCACCGTCCCTCCCCAGAGTCGACCCTGTAGTCTGAAAGGGGAGTCTTCCAGTCCAGCGGACTCCCTCCGCCCCAGCCAGCACCACAGCCTCCCGGGCTTTGTGGAACTCCAGACGGGCCCCGGAGACCATGTCAGTGGGATTCCGGAGGTCTTATTCCGGCCCACCTCCACTGACAGCTGCACTTTCAGCTCGATAGCTTCATGTGACATGTAGACCCAACTGTAACCCAGGATCATCCTGGTCACATGAGAAACACCTCGACATTTCCAGCATTTTTATATCCGACTCCTAGTTTTTCTTGCCTTAAATAAGACGAGGCTGAAGTTAGCTTCCGATTCGCAGTACGTATAAAGGGCAATTCCACTGAATTTTTCGGAAACAACACCACATTAGACCAGGTCCTGGCAAAAAACTACAACACTTAGACTCTTCAAATCTAGGCTAAAATATTCCTATATACTATGCAGATTCATTAAAACATAGTCTCTGATTTGTGAAACCTTTATTCTATTTGTGAAAATGCAAATAACGCTCATTTCATGACATTTTTGGCATCTGGACCACATTAGACCAGGTCCTGACAAAAAAAATTACAACACTTAGACTCTTCAAATCTGGACTGGAATATTCTAAATAATATGCAGATTCAATAAAACATAGTCTCTGATTTGTGAAACATTTATTTTTTCATTCATTTTGTGACAAGCGAAATTATGGATTTTTTTTTTATATTGTACAAACTTTAACCCATTTGATATTTTGTTTTGCAGATTATCATGTTGTATCTAATTACAGTTTTGTAATACAAGACAAAGTCATACTTTTCCTTTCTCATTTTTAAACAACAAAATTAAATGTAAATGTTTGCATTATGTGAATCTTGAAACATGCTTGTAATATTTCCCCATTAGCCAGCATGTCATTTTTTATAGTAAGTAGTCTTTTTAATTCCACTGTGTAACATACAGTAGCTGTGTGAGGCAACTGATGTTATCACTCTCTTGCAGTACATTGAAGACGCCAGTCTTTCTTGTAGTTAAATGTGTTCTAAAGTTATGAGAAAATTATGAGTCAGATGTCATTCTTACTTGTTTGCCCCAGTATATCTGGAACCGTAACATATTAAAATCTCTTTTATTTATCTTTAGAGCTGCAGTTGGTGAGCCTTATTTGCATTTTCACAAATAGAATAAAGGTTTCACAAATCAGAGACTATGTTTTATTGAATCTGCATATTATTTAGAATATTCCAGTCCATATGTGAAGAGTCTAAGTGTTGTAGTTTTTTGCCAGGACCTGGTCTAATGTGGTGTTGTTTCCGAAAAATTCAGTGGAATTGCCCTTTATACGTATTGCGAATCGGAAGCTAACTTCAGCCTCGTTTAAATAAGCCTGTTTTATTTTGAACAGCAGTTTTTCCTCCAATCAGTAGCTTCAGCCTCCATGAGCGTCTGGACGGACTGAATTCCTTGAATCAACGAACCAATGAAGACAAATGAATGTTTTTCACGTTTATTTAAATCAGTAAAGTTCTGCATGTATGGTGGGGTCGTTGCCTCTAACCAGAACCGCTCTCTGGTGAGAGACCAGTAAAGCCAAGCTTTGCTGTTCTGGACGTTGTCGCATGGGGAGCTGTGCGGTGGGCCGCAGAGCGGCAGGTTGCTTCTGGTTGCTTCTGGTTCTCCTGTTGATGTTCAGCTTTTCAAAGTAAAACTATTTCATGTGAAATCAGCTGTTGGCAAAGGACCAATCAGGAAGCTAGGGTGACGTTCATGCCCGGTCATGCCCAGTTTAAATTCGGGCGATGCTCGGGCAAAGCTCGGGCAAAGTTCGGGCAAAGTTCGGGCGATGCTCGGGCAAAGTTCAGGCAAAGTTCGGGCGATGCTCGGGCAAAGTTCAGGCAAAGTTCGGGCGATGCTCGGGCAAAGTTCAGGCAAAGTTCGGGCGATGCTCGGGCAAAGTTCGGGCGATGCTCGGGCAAAGTTCGGGCGATGCTCGGGCAAAGTTCGGGCAAAGTTCGGGCGATGCTCGGGCAAAGTTCGGGCATAGTTCGGGCGATGCTCGGGCGAAGTTCGGGCGATGCTCGGGCAAAGTTCGGGCGATGCTCGGGCAAAGTTCGGGCGATGCTCGGGCAAAGTTCGGGCAAAGTTCGGGCGATGCTCGGGCAAAGTTCGGGCATAGTTCGGGCGATGCTCGGGCAAAGTTCGGGCGATGCTCGGGCAAAGTTCGGGCGATGCTCGGGCGAAGTTCAGGCAAAGTTCGGGCGATGCTCGGGCAAAGTTCAGGCAAAGTTCGGGCAAAGTTCAGGCAAAGTTCGGGCGATGCTCGGGCGAAGTTCGGGCGATGCTCGGGCGATGCTCGGGCGATGCTCGGGCAAAGTTCGGGCATAGTTCGGGCAAAGTTCGGGCGATGCTCGGGCGATGCTCGGGCAAAGTTCGGGCAAAGTTCGGGCGATGCTCGGGCAAAGTTCGGGCGATGCTCGGGCAAAGTTCGGGCAAAGTTCGGGCGATGCTCGGGCAAAGTTCGGGCGATGCTCGGGCAAAGTTCGGGCATAGTTCGGGCAAAGTTCGGGCGATGCTCGGGCAAAGTTCGGGCATAGTTCGGGCAAAGTTCGGGCGATGCTCGGGCATAGTTCGGGCGATGCTCGGGCAAAGTTCGGGCGATGCTCGGGCAAAGTTCGGGCATAGTTCGGGCGATGCTCGGGCGAAGCTCGGGCAAAGTTCGGGCGATGCTCGGGCAAAGTTCGGGCGATGCTCGGGCAAAGTTCGGGCGATGCTCGGGCGAAGCTCGGTTCAGCGGGATCATCAGTCACTCAAACAAGCTCTGAAAACACTTTAAATGTTTTGGTTTATTTTATTTGAAAGTTTTCAACATGAAGATAAAAAAATCCGAAGTGACAGACAATGAAGGAAAACTCTTCAAACGCATCTGCAGACAATTAAAACCTGAATGTAACCGGGTCAGAACCACAGAAATGTCTTCACATTAACAGGCACGAACAAAGACCAGATCCTGGGCAGCAGATCCTGAATGGAACCGGACTCAAGCTGCTGCTGTGAGGAAGACTCTGATGGCTGACTGTCTGGACCAGAACCGGAAAACAACTGGAGCCGCTTGGCCCATGAGGGTCAACAGATGGAAGGTTCAGCCAGCGGCTTCTGTAGCATGGCGTCAGGATCCTCTTTAGTCTCCGTCCTCTGGACTTTAACCGGAGTACAGACACAGTCCTGGTCCTGGTCCTGGTTGGCAGCACAACAGAACTTCACAACCAGTCACACTCACGTCCAGATTCACAACGTTTCGTTCTGCTAAACTCACCTCGGCAGAGAAACTGGGCGTGTGCAGAGAAGCAGAGGCATCCCGGGAGTTTTCCGAGTTTGGGAATTCCAGCTCGATGTCCATGACGTCTCCCAGTTGCAGCTCGTCCAGACTGGAAAACAGGACACACCATCACGTCACACCCAGCAACCCCGCATGTTAACCACAGTCACAGCTTTCCTTACGCGTCATCGTCAGGGGACTTTCCGTGGCCGCCATCGGCTGGGGGGTCCCAGGCGTGCAGCCGGACCTTCCACAGCTTGATCTGCTGGTCCCAGGAGCGCCGGCTGTACTTCCGGAACTTGTTCGGAGTCTTGGGGTGAATGCCAGGCTGACGCATGTGTCTGAAAACACAAGCAGAGTTACTGCAAAGCGGACAGAATCAGGTCCCCTCGGTCATTCTGGATCAACTCACCTCGGAACTTCCTGGATGTATCGGTCATAAGCCAGTGTGTTCTTCCCGTAGTTGATCTGTTTCTGTCGGCGCAGCAACACGGCTTCATCTGTTTCCATGTTGTCTCCTTCTCTGGAGTCGCAGCTGCAGCAGACACATCATTCCAGGTCATTCCAGATGATTACTGTTCACATGTGGACTGCAGCAGGTTCTGAGCATCCAGCAAATGTGCCATCGCTGCAGGAGGCGGGAGCGTCACCAGGAGCGTCATCGGGAACGTTACTGAGGACGCCGCCGGGAACGTTACTGAGGACGCCGCCGGGAACGTTACTGAGGACGCCGCCGGGAACGTTACTGAGGACGTCTCCGGGAACGTTACTGAGGACGTCTCCGGGAACGTTACTGAGGACGTCTCCGGGAACGTTACTGAGGACGCCGCCGGGAACGTTACTGAGGACGTCTCCGGGAACGTTACTGAGGACGCCACCGGGAACGTTACTGAGGACGTCTCCGGGAACGTTACTGAGGACGCCACCGGGAACGTTACTGAGGACGCCACCGGGAACGTTACTGAGGACGCCACCGGGAACGTTACTGAGGACGCCACCGGGAACGTTACTGAGGACGCCACCGGGAACGTTACTGAGGACGTCTCCGGGAACGTTACTGAGGACGTCTCCGGGAACGTTACTGAGGACGTCTCCGGGAACGTTACTGAGGACGTCTCCGGGAACGTTACTGAGGACGCCGCCGGGAACGTTACTGAGGACGTCTCCGGGAACGTTACTGAGGACGCCACCGGGAACGTTACTGAGGACGTCTCCGGGAACGTTACTGAGGACGCCACCGGGAACGTTACTGAGGACGTCTCCGGGAACGTTACTGAGGACGCCACCGGGAACGTTACTGAGGACGCCACCGGGAACGTTACTGAGGACGCCACCGGGAACGTTACTGAGGACGCCACCGGGAACGTTACTGAGGACGTCTCCGGGAACGTTACTGAGGACGTCTCCGGGAACGTTACTGAGGACGCCGCCGGGAACGTTACTGAGGACGTCTCCGGGAACGTTACTGAGGACGTCTCCGGGAACATTACTGAGGACGTCTCCGGGAACGTTACTGAGGACGCCGCCGGGAACGTTACTGAGGACGTCTCCGGGAACGTTACTGAGGACGCCACCGGGAACATTACTGAGGACGTCTCCGGGAACGTTACTGAGGACGCCGCCGGGAACGTTACTGAGGACGTCTCCGGGAACGTTACTGAGGACGCCACCGGGAACGTTACTGAGGACGTCTCCGGGAACGTTACTGAGGACGCCACCGGGAACGTTACTGAGGACGTCTCCGGGAACGTTACTGAGGACGCCACCGGGAACATTACTGAGGACGTCTCCGGGAACGTTACTGAGGACGCCACCGGGAACGTTACTGAGGACGTCTCCGGGAACGTTACTGAGGACGCCACCGGGAACATTACTGAGGACGTCTCCGGGAACGTTACTGAGGACGCCACCGGGAACGTTACTGAGGACGTCTCCGGGAACGTTACTGAGGACGCCACCGGGAACATTACTGAGGACGTCTCCGGGAACGTTACTGAGGACGCCACCGGGAACATTACTGAGGACGTCTCCGGGAACGTTACTGAGGACGCCACCGGGAACATTACTGAGGACGTCTCCGGGAACGTTACTGAGGACGCCACCGGGAACGTTACTGAGGACGTCTCCGGGAACGTTACTGAGGACGCCACCGGGAACATTACTGAGGACGTCTCCGGGAACGTTACTGAGGACGCCGCCGGGAACGTTACTGAGGACGTCTCCGGGAACGTTACTGAGGACGCCACCGGGAACATTACTGAGGACGTCTCCGGGAACGTTACTGAGGACGCCACCGGGAACATTACTGAGGACGTCTCCGGGAACGTTACTGAGGACGCCACCGGGAACATTACTGAGGACGTCTCCGGGAACGTTACTGAGGACGCCACCGGGAACGTTACTGAGGACGTCTCCGGGAACGTTACTGAGGACGCCACCGGGAACATTACTGAGGACGTCTCCGGGAACGTTACTGAGGACGCCACCGGGAACGTTACTGAGGACGCCACCGGGAACGTTACTGAGGACGCCACCGGGAACATTACTGAGGACGTCTCCGGGAACGTTACTGAGGACGCCACCGGGAACATTACTGAGGACGTCTCCGGGAACGCCACTGAGGACGTCGCTGGGAGCATCAAGATGGCGACGGTGGGAACCAACCAGTGAGCTTTGAGAAACCCCTGGGTGACGCCACCGAGGCTCCGCCCACCCTTCCTACAGCCTCCGGCGTCACCATGTGTGACTGAAACAAAACAATGGAGTCATCGTTCAGTCCTCACAAGGTCTCGGACGAGAATTACCTCCCAGAAGATCCAGAGGAGGTCTTCCTCTCTCTGTGGGTGGCGTCTGAGCCCAGGATCCTCCTCCTGTATCTGAAGACACACGCCATCAGTGGAAACTCAGGAAAACCAACCAGAACCAGAACAGGCCCAGTTTTACCGCTGCATGTCTCTGTGGACGTCCCTCCTCATGTCCTCCTCCTCCTCTACCTGGCTGCCCCAGTCCGACCGCCCACAGCGAGAGACTGGACCCGCGCTCTCTGGAGTCGTGAAACTACGGAGCCAACACAAAGCCAACAAGCATGAACACGTAGTTTCCGTGGCAGCAGCAGGCGTTGCAGTCACATGACTGAGTGTGGCGATCAGTACCTTACACAGATAGTTCTGATTCTTGTAGATGCTCCATGACTTTTTATTTCTCAGTATTTGCAGTTATACATGAAAAATGCTGCTTTCTGGAATCTTTAAAGCGTGTTTTTACATAAAGCAGACGGGTTACGAGCTGCAATCCCTGGAAACGGTGGTGCTTTTTCTCATGCTAATACAAACCGTGGTGTATTGCTGCAATTTTTAAAATAATCAAAAGACTAATTGATTAATCAATTAATTGATAAGGACAGCTCTACTGCTAACTTTAGAATAAAACAGACAGCAGCTGACAGTTTCACCAAATTTAGTGTGAAAAGATCTGATCAGCAGCAGAGGGAGTCACGCATTCAGTCATGCATCTACCAATGAAACTTCCATCACTAAACCTGACTTGTTACCTGGAGTGTCTGCAGTCAGAGGGTCCCTGTGCCCCCCACTCATCGTCAGCTCCACCGTGGGTCCTCAGGCTGCCATCGTTCCCCCTCTTTCTGCAGTGGGACCACCGAGTTGGGCCGCTGCTGCAGAGGACACAACATATTCCTGCTTTTTAACACGATCAGATTGTGGAAGATCAGAGCAGGACTAGCGCACACAGCCAGAGAGCTCCCCGAGGAGGGCTCGCAGTTCCAGCTTTATGGGGGAACAGTAACCAGACCTAACCAGTAGCCAGGTCTAACCAGTGGCCAGACCTAACCAGTAAATTGACCTAACCAGTGGCCAGACCTAACCAGTAGCCAGGTCTAACCAGTAAATAGACCTAACCAGTAGCCAGGTCTAACCAGTAAATAGACCTAACCAGTGGCCAGATCTAACCAGTAGCCAGACCTAACCAGTAAATAGACCTAACCAGTAGCCAGGTCTAACCAGTGGCCAGACCTAACCAGTAGCCAGACCTAATCAGTAAATAGATCTAATCAGTAAACAGACCTAACCAGTATATAGACCTAACCAGTAAATAGATCTAACCAGTAAACAGACCTAACCAGTGAATAGATCTAACCAGTAGCCAGACCTAACCAGTAAATAGATCTAATCAGTAAACAGACCTAACCAGTATATAGACCTAACCAGTAGCCAGACCTAACCAGTAAATAGATCTAACCAGTAAACAGACCTAACCAGTGAATAGATCTAACCAGTAGCCAGACCTAATCAGTAAATAGATCTAACCAGTAGCCAGACCTAACCAGTAGCCAGATCTAACCAGTAAATAGACCTAACCAGTAGCCAGACCTAATCAGTAACCAGACCTAATCAGTAACCAGACCTAACCAGTAGCCAGACCTAACCAGTAAATAGATCTAACCAGTAGCCAGATCTAACCAGTAAATAGATCTAACCAGTAGCCAGATCTAACCAGTAAATAGATCTAACCAGTAGCCAGATCTAACCAGTAAATAGATCTAACCAGTAGCCAGATCTAACCAGTAAATAGATCTAACCAGTAGCCAGATCTAACCAGTAAATAGACCTAACCAGTAGATACTGATCTTATGCAGTTTAACAGCGGAGGGAAACCTTCCCAGCAGTCTGGAGCAGAACCAGTTCTTCTGTCACCAGTTTGGGACGGAACCGTGGACGGACCTGCATCCGGATCCATTTACGACTCGGGACAAAAACCCGGAAAACTACCAGAAACGATAGGCTAAGTGCAGAAGTTCTGCCCCAACCTGAAGTTCTGTCCGCTGGGCTCAAAATCACTCATCTTTTCACGTCTTGTGGACCGCGCCGGTTCCGACCTCCAACGACAATAAGCGCCAAACGAGAAAGCGCGCGCCTCCAAACGACTCGACAGGTCACGTGACCGGAAGTGGAGACCTCTTCTTCGTTTTCCTTCTCTCTCTTTTTCATAGACATCATATATACGTATGTCTATGTCTCTTTTTTAGGTAGTAATGGCGGTTAGTGAACCAGCATGATGGCGCATGTGCGACCACTGCTGGACCGGAGTGGTCCGGTTCCCGCCATATACATATGTATATATATATATATATATACATATATATATATATATATATATATATATATATATATATATATATATATATATATATATATATATATATATATATCAGTATATATATATATATATATATATATATATATATATATATATATATATATATATATATATATATATATATATATCAGTATATATATATATATATATATATATATATATATATATATATATATATATATATATATATATATATATATATATATATATATATATATATCAGTATATATATATATATATATATATATATATATATATATATATATATATATATATATATATATATATATATATATATATATATATATATATATATATATATATGTATATATATATATATATATATATATTGGGAAGGACCATAGACATATACATGATGTCTTTGGGAGGGACCATAGACATATACATGATGTCTTTGGGAGGGACCATAGACATATACATGATGTCTTTGGGAAGGACCATAGACATATACATGATGTCTTTGGGACCATAGACATATACATGATGTCTTTGGGAAGGACCATAGACATATACATGATGTCTTTGGGAGGGACCATAGACATATACATGATGTCTTTGGGAGGGACCATAGACATATACATGATGTCTTTGGGAAGGACCATAGACATATACATGATGTCTTTGGGAGGGACCATAGACATATACATGATGTCTTTGGGAGGGACCATAGACATATACATGATGTCTTTGGGAAGGACCATAGACATATACATGATGTCTTTGGGAGGGACCATAGACATATACATGATGTCTTTGGGAGGGACCATAGACATATACATGATGTCTTTGGGAGGGACCATAGACATATACATGATGTCTTTGGGAGGGACCATAGACATATACATGATGTCTTTGGGAAGGACCATAGACATATACATGATGTCTTTGGGAGGGACCATAGACATATACATGATGTCTTTGGGAGGGACCATAGACATATACATGATGTCTTTGGGAAGGACCATAGACATATACATGATGTCTTTAGGAGGGACTACCAGCCATGTCTGAGAGGGAGGCGCTCTCTCCTCATTGGCTACTGGCCGCTTACGTCTGGTTCCGGTTTCCGGTAAATTAAAGCCTGTTTTCGAGCTGAAGCGGATTAATGGAACCTCTCAGGTGAGGAAGACTTCGATGCAGAAAGGTCTGACAAGCTGCGCATGAACGGTGATGAAGATTGACCTTCCTCATCAGTCAGTTGGAGCGTGTGATGTTCTTCCAGGTGCCGGATGAAGGAGCATCGTCTTCCTCACTGCGTAAGACTGAAATCTGTTGTCAAGCGGCGGCTTGAACTGAAAACGTAGAAAGCCTCGTGGTTGCTGTTGGCAACGAAAGCCATGCGCGCGCCTGTGCGCGTGTCACGTTGCTGAAACAGCTGATTTCGTACAGAATGGGTGTTTTTAAAGCGTCACGTCCCGCGTGGATCGTCCAGACACGCCAGGTCTGTGTTCCAACATGCTAAATTCAGGACAAACGGACACACTTACTGTTTGTGTTTGTTATTTCTTAGAAGTGGCAGAACTGGAAGTTTCCATGTGTCCTGGGGTCGTCCAGTCTGCTGGAACCTGTGTTGCTTTCCACTGACATCTGTCTGGAAGGATGTTTCAAGCTTATAAAGCTGATGCTTCTCTACCTTTTATGCATTTCTACCTTTACGTTTTTGTCATAGACTGTATATAAAAATATTATATGTATGTATGTATGTATGTATATATATATATATATATATATATATATATATATATATATATATATGGAGAGAAAGAGAGAGAGAGAGATTATATATACATATAGATATAGACCATATACATAGACCATATTCTTTCATACACGGTCTATGGTATTTGTACATTTATGTGTTGGAAATTTATGTATTTTCATTGCATCTTGCTCAAAATGGCAATGGAGCAGCCACTTGATTTTTGGCATATCGATTCAGATCACAGACATCGTCTGTCAGTTTCCATATGGACCGGAACGTTGTTTTTATCTATTACTGTCAGACTGGTTCTCCTGGCTCAGCTGGACCATCCTCGTCTTGGTTTACATGGACAGGAATGCAGCTGGGCCATGTGGTTCAGAACCAGACCCATTTGACGGGACTTTACCGAACCTCCCCCTAGTTCTAACTAGCCTTTACCAACTCCAGCTGGAGTCACTGAGTTTAACCTGACTTAGGACACATTAACATCAGCCTTTTTTATGCAAATCTGAGTCCGTTTGCTCGGAAAGTCCGCTTCGTTTGTCGAAATGTGAACCAAACTCACCCCATCTGATTGTTACCGACTCTGACCAGCCCTCACTGACTGTAACCTGCTTTTATCTGTCACCAACTACTTCGAAACTACTTCTTCTAACTACCTAAACTGGCCTTAACCAACCCTAGTTATCTCTGGTGAAATAAGTAAACTCCTTCTATCTTAGAGAAATAGCTCACCTAATCTGACCCCACCTGACTCTGCCAGACTCTAAGGCAGAGCTACTGGGTTCAGTCCCACGAGGACCGCAGTCCTTAAGGTTTGTCCTGCTCCAACACACCTGGCTCAGGTGTCTCGCGAGTCACTGGGCAGAAGCTGTTGGGTCTATTTCAGTCAGGTGTGTTGGAGCAGGACTCCGCCTTCATGGGACCATGTTGAGCAAACTTTCTCTAAACTAACCCTAATCAACTCTAACTAATCCAGACTAGTTATTACTCATGGTTTCCGAGAACAGCCGGTGGATTAAAACCATTGTGTGGTAATGTGCTGGTAGAGATGAGCACCCTGACCTTCCCCTGCCTGTTCTCCTTCAGCTCTACATCCAGGATGGACCAGAACAACCCAGAAACCACCAAGGATCCTGGAAGAGAATCTGGAGGTGATGTTTTACTCTTAAAAAATGTGGGTCAGGTGACCCGGTTAGCATGTCATGTCTGGTCCAAACACATGACCTGTCAGTGTGCAGCCTCACGACTTTCTATCTGTTCTGTTCCCTAGAACTTGTTGTGGAGACAGTTCAGTAGAAACAGAGCTTAGTGGACCAGCTAACATGTTGTTTGTTTTGTCTCTTTCAGACGAGGAGAAGCAGGAATCTGTGTGTCCAGAACAGCAACAGGTAGGTAAATAGTTAATTTACATGTTTAATATGACTTAGGACGCATTCACATCAGCCTTTTTGATCCGAATCCCACTCCGTTTGCTGGGAGAGCCGCTTCATTTGGGGAAATGTGAATGCGCCAAAAGAATTCTGATTTGGACCAAAGAAGCGGACTTGGTTCGCCTACAAACGCAGGTCTCGGCCCGTTTCAAGCAGACTACAAACCAAGTCCCTTCCTGCATGTGGCGTAGCGTTGCATTGTGGGTAAATCCATAGCGATGGCGTTAAGGGTCCTCTGCCTCGTCTGGTGTTCATACTGCGTCCATTGTTGCAGTGGATTTCTGCAGGATACTTGCATAAGACACAATAAAAACCCAAAACAGCCATAGTTTGGTCTCCATGTTTAACTGGCAGGTGGAGGAAACAGAGTTTTCTTCTTCACGCCGGTCTGGTCCTCTCTTCTGCTAAATACTAGTGCAGCGCCACCTCTGGTGGGAATGGGGAGATATTATTCTAATGGTTTGACTGGTTTCACCAAAGTGCAGCGTGAACACGCTCCGCATGGATACACCCCCCTACAGCCGGACCCAGTCCCCAACTGGACCGAGTCCCCAACTGGACCGAGACCCCAGCCCAACCGGACCGAGACCCCAGCCCAACCGGACCGAGACCCCAGCCCAACCGGACCGAGTCCCCAACCCAGCCGGACCGAGTCCCCAACCCAGCCGGACCGAGTCCCCAACCGGACCGAGACCCCAGCCCAACCGGACCGAGACCCCAGCCCAACCGGACCGAGTCCCCAACCCAGCCGGACCGAGTCCCCAACCGGACCGGGTCCCCAACCCAGCCGGACCGGGTCCCCAACCGGACTGGACCGAGTCCCCAACCCAACTGGACCGAGTCCCCAACCCAACTGGACCGAGTCCCCAACCCAACTTGACCGAGTCCCCAACCCAACTTGACCGAGTCCCCAACCCAACTTGACCGGGTCCCCAACCGGACCGGGTCCCCAACCGGACCGAGTCCCCAACCCAGCCGGACCGAGTCCCCAACCCAGCCGGACCGAGTCCCCAACCCAGCCGGACCGAGTCCCCAACCCAACCGGACCGAGTCCCCAACCGGACCGAGTCCCCAACCCAACTTGACCGAGTCCCCAACCGGACCGAGTCCCCAACCCAACTTGACCGAGTCCCCAACCGGACCGAGTCCCCAACCGGACCGGGTCCCCAACCCAGCCGGACCGAGTCCCCAACCGGACCGGGTCCCCAACCCAGCCGGACCGAGTCCCCAACCCAGCCGGACCGAGTCCCCAACCCAACCGGACCGAGTCCCCAACCGGACCGAGTCCCCAACCCAACTTGACCGAGTCCCCAACCGGACCGAGTCCCCAACCGGACCGGGTCCCCAACCCAGCCGGACCGAGTCCCCAACCGGACTGAGTTCCCAACAGCCTGGTCCCAGCCTGGTTCCAGTGCGGGCTAAGCCGGTCCCAGTCTAGTGAAGCCTGGCCCAGCCTGACCCCTCACCTCCATGAGCAGTGGAAGGTTGATCTTCCCGAGCGATGTCAGGAAGCAGATGAATCTTTGCCTTTCCTACCAGCATTTTGGTGACAAACTGAATCATTACATGTTTTTGTCTTGCAGATGAAATGCAGTTCCTGCCTTGTGACGGATGATCTGAGCACAGACGGTACTATTTTGCTTCCACTGGGGTTCTGATAGAGGGCCAGTTTAGCTTCTCTGTGTGGCTGCAGTGACATAGCTATCCTTTACTAGCCTTAGCCAACCTCCAAAGCTACGACTACAAAGCTACATTTCCATTCACTACAATTCAATGCACTTCAGTTTATTTGTATAGTGCAGACACCTCAGTTCAAACCAATATCGAGCTGATAAAAACCAACTGATTGCATGTAATCTTGACCTGGATCCAATCCTCCATCCTAAGCTGCATGAAGCCACAGTGGGAAGTCGACAAGGTGGACTTCCCTCTGTTTGCGACAGTGGGAAGAAAAAAACTCCCTTTTAACAGGAAAAAACTCCCTCCAGCAGAACCCGGCTCAGGGAGGGCAGCCATCTGCCTCGACTGGTTGGGATGGAGAGGACAGGAAAGACAGATCATGTTCAGCAGCTTTTAGTCTGGAAGACCTGCGTGCAGAAACAGGATAAATATTCTAATGATGGCAAGACTGTCTCCTATTTATACAAAGAGGAAAAGGAGCAGAGAGATGAAGAGGAAGGGCTCAGTGCATCATGGGACATCTCCATGGCAGCATAACTAATGGATGTCTAGACGACCCCCGACTACAGGAACATAACCTGGATAGTTGGGTCCCGTACATGCAGACTCCTCCTCAGGAGACGCTCGGACCAGAACTATGAGCTTCTTTAAAAAGGAAGGTTTTCAGCTCCATCTAAAAGGTAGAGAGGGATCTGGTTCCATAAGAGAGGCGTTTGATCGCCGAAGACTCTTCCTCCCATCATACTCTACTGCCTATTTTCCATCACTATCAGCTTGTCTCAACTCGACTCGTCTCAGCTTGGTCCGGTTTCTTTTCCATGACGGTTTAGTACCAGGTCTAAAAGGGGCGGGGTTTGTGTGAAATCACTGTGATGTCACTGTTGTGCACGACAAGCTCTACAACAACGCAGGACCGAGAGGCAATCTGCTACTTGGTTGTTTCCGTCTGTTGGAACCACTTCCAGTCTCGTCTGTTTGATCCACTCCAACCATCGTGGTCCTTGACCTGCCGATTGTCCCTTTGGAGCTTTTCCAGCTTCTCTCGACGCTGCTGGAAACTCCCTTGCTAGCTGTAGACATTGAGTCGGAAAGCTCATTGATTTTTTCATTTCGTGTTGCTCCATCTTGTTCCTTCTGTATCCTGTCTTCAGCAACCAAAGAAATCTCCACCTCGGTGTTGGACCACGGAAAAGATTTCGTTCCGCCATTGTTTGTCTCGAAATGTAAACGCCTTAGTGTCGCTCTTCCAATGATGTCTCTCCCTGACCTTTGATTGGCCGTGCCCCTAACCAATAGCAGCATGCAGTCCACAGCGTCCACATCTTCCACATCTTCCACAGCGTCCACGGCGTCCACATGTTCCACATCGTCCACATCTTCCACATCTTCCACATCTTCCACATCGTCCACATCTTCCACAGCGTCCACATCGTCCACAGCGTCCACATCGTCCACATGTTCCACATCGTCCACATCGTCCACATGTTCCACATCGTCCACATGTTCCACATCGTCCACATCTTCCACAGCGTCCACATCTTCCACATCGTCCACATCTTCCACAGCGTCCACATCGTCCACATCGTCCACATCGTCCACATCGTCCACATCTTCCACAGCGTCCACATCGTCCACAGCGTCCACATCGTCCACATGTTCCACATCGTCCACATCGTCCACATGTTCCACATCGTCCACATCTTCCACAGCGTCCACATCTTCCACATCGTCTACATCTTCCACAGCGTCCACGGCGTCCACATGGTCCACATGTTCCACATCGTCCACATCTTCCACATCGTCTACATCTTCCACAGCGTCCACATCGTCCACATCGTCCACATGTTCCACAGCGTCCACATCGTCCACGGCGTCCACATGTTCCACATCGTCCACATCTTCCACAGTGTCCACATCTTCCACATCGTCCACATCGTCCACATCTTCCACATCTTCCACAGCGTCCACATCGTCCACAGCGTCCACATCTTCCACATCTTCCACAGCGTCCACGGCGTCCACATGTTCCACATCGTCCACATCTTCCACAGTGTCCACATCTTCCACAGTGTCCACATCTTCCACATCTTCCACATCGTCCACATCTTCCACAGCGTCCACATCGTCCACAGCGTCCACATCGTCCACATCGTCCACATGTTCCACATCGTCCACATCTTCCACAGCGTCCACATCTTCCACATCGTCTACATCTTCCACAGCGTCCACGGCGTCCACATGGTCCACATGTTCCACATCGTCCACATCTTCCAAATCGTCTACATCTTCCACAGTGTCCACATCGTCCACATCGTCCACATGTTCCACAGCGTCCACATCTTCCACATCGTCCACATCGTCCACATCGTCCACATCTTCCACAGCGTCCACATCGTCCACAGCGTCCACATCTTCCACATCTTCCACAGCGTCCACGGCGTCCACATGTTCCACATCGTCCACATCTTCCACAGTGTCCACATCTTCCACAGTGTCCACATCTTCCACATCTTCCACATCGTCCACATCTTCCACAGCGTCCACATCGTCCACAGCGTCCACATCGTCCACATCGTCCACATGTTCCACATCGTCCACATCTTCCACAGCGTCCACATCTTCCACATCGTCTACATCTTCCACAGCGTCCACGGCGTCCACATGGTCCACATGTTCCACATCGTCCACATCTTCCAAATCGTCTACATCTTCCACAGTGTCCACATCGTCCACATCGTCCACATGTTCCACAGCGTCCACATCTTCCACATCGTCCACATCGTCCACATCGTCCACATCTTCCACATCTTCCACAGCGTCCACAGCGTCCACGGCGTCCACAGCGTCCACATCGTCCACATCGTCCACATCGTCCACATCGTCCACATCTTCCACATCTTCCACATCGTCCACATCGTCCACATCGTCCACATCGTCCACATCTTCCACAGCGTCCACAGCGTCCACGGCGTCCACAGCGTCCACATCGTCCACATCGTCCACATCGTCCACATCGTCCACATCTTCCACATCGTCTACATCGTCTACATCTTCCACATCGTCCACATCGTCCACATCGTCCACATCGTCCACATGTTCCACATCGTCCACATCGTCCACATGTTCCACATCGTCCACATCGTCCACATGTTCCACAGCGTCCACATCTTCCACAGCGTCCACATCGTCCACATGTTCCACAGCGTCCACATCGTCCACATCGTCCACATCGTCCACAGCATCCACAGCGTCCACATCGTCCACATCGTCCACATCGTCCACGGCGTCCACGGCGTCCACATCGTCCACATCTTCCACAGCGTCCACATCGTCCACATCGTCCACATCGTCCACATCGTCCACATCGTCCACAGCGTCCACATCTTCCACAGCGTCCACATTGTCCACATCTTCCACAGCGTCCACATTGTCCACATCGTCCACATCGTCCACATCGTCCACATCGTCCACATCGTCCACATCTTCCACAGCGTCCACATCTTCCACATCTTCCACATCTTCCACAGCGTCCACAGCGTCCACATCTGCCACATTGTCCACATCTTCCACATCGTCCACATGTTCCACATCGTCCACATCGTCCACATGTTCCACAGCGTCCACATGTTCCACAGCGTCCACATGTTCCACAGCGTCCACAGCGTCCACATCGTCCACAGCGTCCACAGCGTCCACATCGTCCACATGTTCCACAGCGTCCACATGTTCCACATCGTCCACATCGTCCACATCTTCCACAGCGTCCACAGCGTCCACATGTTCCACATCGTCCACATGTTCCACATCGTCCACATCGTCCACATCGTCCACATCGTCCACATGTTCCACATCGTCCACATGTTCCACATCGTCCACATGTTCCACATCGTCCACATGTTCCACATCTTCCACATCGTCCACATCTTCCACGGCGTCCACGGCGTCCACATCGTCCACATGTTCCACAGCGTCCACATGTTCCACATGTTCCACATCGTCTACATCTTCCACATCGTCCACATCGTCCACATCGTCCACGGCGTCCACATCGTCCACATGTTCCACATCGTCCACATCGTCCACAGCGTCCACAGCGTCCACAGCGTCCACAGCGTCCACATCGTCCACATCTTCCACATCGTCCACATCGTCCACATCGTCCACAGCGTCCACATCTTCCACAGCGTCCACATTGTCCACATTGTCCACATGTTCCACATCGTCCACATCGTCCACATGTTCCACAGCGTCCACAGCGTCCACATGTTCCACATCGTCCACAGCGTCCACATCGTCCACATCGTCCACAGCGTCCACAGCGTCCACATCTTCCACATCTTCCACATCGTCCACAGCGTCCACATCTGCCACATCGTCCACATCTTCCACACTGTCCAAGTCTTCCACATCTTCCACAGCGTCCACGGCGTCCACATCGTCCATATCTTCCACGGTGTCCACATCTTCCACATCGTCCACATCTTCCACATTGTCCACATCGTCCACATCTTCCACAGCATCCACATCTTCCACATCTTCCACATCGTCCACAGCGTCCACATCTGCCACATCGTCCACATCTTCCACACTGTCCAAGTCTTCCACATCTTCCACAGCGTCCACGGCGTCCACATCGTCCATATCTTCCACGGCGTCCACGGCGTCCACATCGTCCATATCTTCCACGGCGTCCACGGCGTCCACATCGTCCACATGTTCCACATCGTCCACATGTTCCACATCGTCCACATGTTCCACATCGTCCACATCGTCCACATGTTCCACAGCGTCCACATGTTCCACATGTTCCACATCGTCTACATCTTCCACATCTTCCACATCGTCCACATCGTCCACGGCGTCCACATCGTCCACATCGTCCACATCGTCCACAGCGTCCACAGCGTCCACATCTTCCACATCTTCCACAGCGTCCACAGCGTCCACATCTTCCACATCTTCCACATCTTCCACAACGTCCACATCTTCCACAGCGTCCACATCTTCCACAGCGTCCACATCTTCCACAGCGTCCACATCTTCCACAGTGTCCACATCTTCCACATCTTCCACATCTTCCACAGCGTACACATCTGCCACATCGTCCACATCTTCCACACTGTCCAAGTCTTCCACATCTTCCACGGCGTCCACATCTTCCACGGCGTCCACATCGTCCACATCGTCCACATCGTCCACAGCGTCCACATGTTCCACAGCGTCCACATCTTCCATGGCGTCCACATCTTCCACATGTTCCACAGCGTCCACATCTTCCACAGCGTCCACATCTTCCACAGTGTCCACATCTTCCACATCGTCCACGGTGTCCACATCTGCCACATCGTCCACATCTTCCACAGCGTCCACGGCGTCCACATCTTCCACATGTTCCACATCTTCCACATGTTCCACATCGTCCACATCTTCCACGGCGTCCACATCTTCCACATCTTCCACATCTTCCACATCTTCCACATCGTCCACATCTTCCACATCGTCCACATGTTCCACATGTTCCACATGTTCCACATCGTCCACGGCGTCCACAGCGTCCACATCTTCCACACCTTCCACACCTTCCACATGTTCCACGGCGTCCACATCGTCCACAGCGTCCACAGCGTCCACATCTTCCACATTGTCCACATCGTCCACATTGTCCACATCGTCCACATCGTCCACATTGTCCACATCGTCCACATCGTCCACATTGTCCACATCGTCCACATTGTCCACAGCGTCCACAGCGTCCACATCTTCCACATCTTCCACATCTTCCACATCTTCCACATCGTCCACAGCTTCCACATCGTCCACAGCTTCCACAGCGTCCACATCGTCCACAGCGTCCACGGCGTCCACAGCTTCCACATCGTCCACAGCTTCCACAGCTTCCACAGCTTCCACATCGTCCACAGCGTCCACGGCGTCCACATCGTCCACGGCGTCCACATCTTCCACATCTTCCACATCGTCCACATGTTCCACAGCGTCCACATCTTCCACGGCGTCCACATCTTCCACATGTTCCACAGCGTCCACATCTTCCACATGTTCCACAGCGTCCACATCTTCCACAGTGTCCACATCTTCCACATCGTCCACAGTGTCCACATCTTCCACATCGTCCACAGTGTCCACATCTGCCACATCGTCCACATCTTCCACAGCGTCCACGGCGTCCACATCTTCCACGGCGTCCACATCTTCCACGGCGTCCACATCTTCCACATGTTCCACATCGTCCACATCTTCCACGGCGTCCACATCTTCCACATCGTCCACATCTTCCACATCGTCCACATGTTCCACATGTTCCACATGTTCCACATGTTCCACATCTTCCACATCTTCCACGGCGTCCACAGCGTCCACATCGTCCACATGTTCCACATCGTCCACATGTTCCACATGTTCCACATCTTCCACATCTTCCACATCGTCCACATGTTCCACATCTTCCACATCGTCCGCATGTTCCACATGTTCCACATCGTCCACATCTTCCACGGCGTCCACATCTTCCACATCGTCCACATCGTCCACATGTTCCACATGTTCCACATGTTCCACGGCGTCCACGGCGTCCACGGCGTCCACAGCGTCCACAGCGACCACGTCGTCCACGTCGTCCACGTCGTCCACATCGTCCACATCGTCCACAGCGTCCACAGCGTCCACAGCGACCACAGCGTCCACGTCTTCCACAGCGTCCACGTCTTCCACAGCGTCCACAGCGACCACAGCGTCCACGTTGTCCACATCTTCCACATCTTCCACATCTTCCACATCGTCCACAGCGTCCACATCTTCCACATGTTCCACGGCATCCACATCTTCCACGGCGTCCACATCTTCCACGGCGTCCACATCTTCCACGGCGTCCCACAGCGTCCACATCTTCCACAGTGTCCACATCTTCCACAGTGTCCACATCTTCCACAGTGTCCACATCTTCCACATCTTCCACATCGTCCACATCGTCCACAGCGTCCACATCGTCCACAGCGTCCACATCGTCCACATCTTCCACAGCGACCACATCTTCCACAGCGTCCACATCTTCCACAGTGTCCACATCTTCCACGGTGTCCACATCGTCCACATCGTCCACAGCGTCCACATCGTCCACAGCGTCTACATCGTCCACAGCGTCCACATCTTCCACAGTGTCCACATCTTCCACAGTGTCCACATCTTCCACATCGTCCACATCGTCCACAGCGTCCACATCGTCCACATCTTCCACAGCGACCACAGCGTCCACATCTTCCACAGCGTCCACAGCGTCCACATCGTCCACATCGTCCACATCGTCCACAGCGTCCACATCGTCCACAGCGTCTACATCGTCCACAGCGTCTACATCGTCCACATCTTCCACGGCGTCCACATCTTCCACGGCGTCCACATCTGCCACATCGTCCACGGCGCCCACATCTTCCACGGCGTCCACATCTTCCACGGCGTCCACATCTTCCGCATCGTCCACATCTTCCACATCTTCCACATCTTCCACGGCGTCCACAGCGTCCACAGCGACCACGTCGTCCACAGCGTCCACAGCGACCACAGCGACCACGTCGTGCACAGCGACCACGTCGTGCACAGCGACCACGTCGTGCACAGCGACCACGTCGTGCACAGCGTCCACAGCGACCACAGCGTCCACAGCGACCACGTCGTTCACGTCGTGCACGTCGTGCACAGCGTCCACAGCGTCCACAGCGTCCACAGCGTCCACAGCGACCACAGCGTCCACAGCGTCCACAGCGACCACAGCGTCCGCAGCGTCCACAGCGTCCACAGCGTCCACATCTTCCACAGTGTCCACATCTTCCACAGTGTCCACATCTTCCACAGTGTCCACATCTTCCACATCTTCCACATCGTCCACATCGTCCACAGCGTCCACATCGTCCACAGCGTCCACATCGTCCACATCTTCCACAGCGTCCACATCTTCCACATGTTCCACAGCGTCCACATCTTCCACATGTTCCACAGCGTCCACATCTTCCACAGTGTCCACATCTTCCACATCGTCCACAGTGTCCACATCTTCCACATCGTCCACAGTGTCCACATCTTCCACATCGTCCACAGTGTCCACATCTGCCACATCGTCCACATCTTCCACAGCGTCCACGGCGTCCACATCTTCCACGGCGTCCACATCTTCCACATCGTCCACATGTTCCACATCTTCCACATCTTCCACATCGTCCACATGTTCCACATCTTCCACATCGTCCACATGTTCCACATGTTCCACGGCGTCCACATCTTCCACGGCGTCCACATCTTCCACATCTTCCACATCTTCCACATCGTCCACATGTTCCACATGTTCCACATGTTCCACATGTTCCACATCGTCCACATCGTCCACAGCGACCACATCGTCCACATCGTCCACAGCGTCCACAGCGTCCACAGCGACCACAGCGTCCACAGCGTCCACAGCGTCCACAGCGACCACGTCGTGCACGTCGTGCACGTCGTGCACAGCGTCCACAGCGACCACAGCGACCACAGCGTCCACAGCGTCCACAGCGTCCACAGCGTCCACATCTTCCACGGCGTCCACATCTTCCACGGCGTCCACATCTTCCACGGCGTCCACATCTTCCACATGTTCCACAGCGTCCACATCTTCCACATGTTCCACAGCGTCCACATCTTCCACATGTTCCACAGCGTCCACATCTTCCACAGTGTCCACATCTTCCACATCGTCCACAGTGTCCACATCTTCCACATCGTCCACAGTGTCCACATCTTCCACATCGTCCACAGTGTCCACATCTGCCACATCGTCCACATCTTCCACAGCGTCCACGGCGTCCACATCTTCCACGGCGTCCACATCTTCCACGGCGTCCACATCTTCCACATGTTCCACATCGTCCACATCTTCCACGGCGTCCACATCTTCCACATCGTCCACATGTTCCACATGTTCCACATGTTCCACATGTTCCACATGTTCCACATGTTCCACATCTTCCACATCTTCCACGGCGTCCACAGCGTCCACATCGTCCACATGGTCCACATGTTCCACATGTTCCACATCTTCCACATCTTCCACATCGTCCACATGTTCCACATCTTCCACATCGTCCACATGTTCCACATGTTCCACATGTTCCACATGTTCCACATGTTCCACATCGTCCACATCTTCCACGGCGTCCACATCTTCCACATCTTCCACATCGTCCACATCGTCCACATGTTCCACATGTTCCACATGTTCCACATCTTCCACGGCGTCCACGGCGTCCACAGCGTCCACAGCGACCACGTCGTCCACGTCGTCCACGTCGTCCACATCGTCCACATCGTCCACAGCGACCACAGCGTCCACAGCGACCACAGCGTCCACGTCTTCCACAGCGTCCACGTCTTCCACAGCGTCCACGTCTTCCACAGCGTCCACAGCGACCACAGCGTCCACGTTGTCCACATCTTCCACATCGTCCACATCTTCCACATCGTCCACAGCGTCCACAGCGTCCACATCTTCCACATGTTCCACGGCATCCACATCTTCCACGGCGTCCACATCTTCCACGGCGTCCACATCTTCCACGGCGTCCACATCTTCCACAGCGTCCACATCTTCCACAGTGTCCACATCTTCCACAGTGTCCACATCTTCCACAGTGTCCACATCGTCCACATCGTCCACATCGTCCACATCGTCTACATCGTCCACAGCGTCCACATCTTCCACATCGTCTACATCTTCCACATCTGCCACATCGTCCACATCGTCCACATCTTCCACAGCGACCACAGCGTCCACAGCGTCCACATCTTCCACAGTGTCCACATCTTCCACGGTGTCCACATCGTCCACATCGTCCACAGCGTCTACATCGTCCACAGCGTCTACATCGTCCACAGCGTCTACATCGTCCACATCTTCCACGGCGTCCACATCTGCCACATCGTCCACATCTTCCACAGCGTCCACGGCGTCCACATCTTCCACGGCGTCCACATCTTCCACGGCGTCCACATCTTCCGCATCGTCCACATCTTCCACATCTTCCACATCTTCCACGGCGTCCACAGCGTCCACAGCGTCCACAGCGACCACAGCGACCACGTCGTGCACAGCGACCACGTCGTGCACAGCGTCCACAGCGACCACGTCGTGCACAGCGACCACGTCGTGCACAGCGTCCACAGCGACCACAGCGTCCACAGCGTCCACAGCGTCCACAGCGACCACAGCGTCCACAGCGACCACAGCGTCCACAGCGACCACGTCGTGCACAGCGTCCACAGCGACCACAGCGTCCGCAGCGTCCACAGCGTCCACAGCGTCCGCAGCGACCACAGCGACCACAGCGTCCACATCGTCCACATCTTCCACGGCGTCCACATCTTCCACATCGTCCACATGTTCCACATGTTCCACATGTTCCACATGTTCCACATGTTCCACATCTTCCACATCTTCCACGGCGTCCACGGCGTCCACATCGTCCACATCGTCCACATCTTCCACATCTTCCACATCGTCCACATGTTCCACATCTTCCACATCGTCCACATGTTCCACATGTTCCATGGCGTCCACATCTTCCACGGCGTCCACATCTTCCACATCTTCCACATCGTCCACATCGTCCACATGTTCCACATCTTCCACATCTTCCACATCTTCCACAGCGTCCACAGCGACCACGTCGTCCACGTCGTCCACGTCGTCCACGTCGTCCACAGCGTCCACAGCGTCCACAGCGACCACGTCGTGCACAGCGTCCACAGCGACCACAGCGACCACGTCGTGCACAGCGACCACGTCGTGCACGTCGTGCACGTCGTGCACAGCGTCCACAGCGTCCACAGCGTCCACGTCGTCCACATCGTCCACATCGTCCACAGCGACCACAGCGTCCACAGCGTCCACAGCGACCACAGCGTCCACGTCTTCCACAACGTCCACGTCTTCCACAGCGTCCACGTCTTCCACAGCGTCCACAGCGACCACAGCGTCCACGTTGTCCACATCTTCCACATCGTCCACATCGTCCACATCGTCCACATCGTCCACATCGTCCACATCGTCCACATCTTCCACATCGTCCACATCTTCCACATCGTCCACATCTTCCACATCGTCCACAGCGTCCACGGCGTCCACATCTTCCACGGTGTCCACATCTTCCACGGCGTCCACATCTTCCACGGCGTCCACATCTTCCACATGTTCCACGGCATCCACATGTTCCACGGCATCCACATGTTCCACGGCATCCACATCTTCCACGGCATCCACATCTTCCACGGCGTCCACATCTTCCACGGCGTCCACATCTTCCACGGCGTCCTACAGCGTCCACATCTTCCACAGTGTCCACATCTTCCACATCTTCCACATCTTCCACGGCGTCCACAGCGTCCACAGCGACCACGTCGTCCACAGCGTCCACAGCGACCACAGCGACCACGTCGTGCACAGCGTCCACAGCGACCACAGCGACCACGTCGTGCACAGCGACCACGTCGTGCACAGCGACCACCGCGTCCACAGCGACCACGTCGTGCACGTCGTGCACGTCGTGCACAGCGTCCACAGCGTCCACAGCGTCCACAGCGACCACAGCGACCACAGCGACCACAGCGTCCACAGCGTCCACAGCGACCACGTCGTGCACGTCGTGCACGTCGTGCACAGCGTCCACAGCGTCCACAGCGTCCACATCGTCCGCAGCGACCACAGCGTCCACAGCGACCACAGCGTCCACAGCGTCCACATCGTCCACATCTTCCACGGCGTCCACATCTTCCACATCGTCCACATGTTCCACATGTTCCACATGTTCCACATGTTCCACGGCGTCCACAGCGTCCACATCGTCCACATCGTCCACATGTTCCACATCTTCCACATCTTCCACATCTTCCACATCGTCCACATGTTCCACATCTTCCACATCGTCCACATGTTCCACATGTTCCACGGCGTCCACATCTTCCACGGCGTCCACATCTTCCACGGCGTCCACATCTTCCACATCTTCCACATCGTCCACATCGTCCACATGTTCCACATGTTCCACATCGTCCACATCGTCCACATCGTCCACATCGTCCACAGCGACCACAGCGTCCACAGCGTCCACAGCCTCCACATCGTCCACATCGTCCACAGCGACCACAGCGACCACAGCGTCCACAGCGTCCACAGCGTCTACATCTGCCACGGCGTCCACATCTGCCACATCGTCCACATCTTCCACAGCGTCCACGGCGTCCACATCTTCCACGGCGTCCACATCTTCCACGGCGTCCACATCTTCCGCATCGTCCACATCTTCCACATCTTCCACATCTTCCACGGCGTCCACAGCGTCCACAGCGTCCACAGCGTCCACAGCGACCACAGCGACCACGTCGTGCACAGCGACCACGTCGTGCACAGCGTCCACAGCGACCACGTCGTGCACAGCGACCACGTCGTGCACAGCGTCCACAGCGACCACAGCGTCCACAGCGTCCACAGCGTCCACAGCGTCCACATCGTCCACAGCGACCACAGCGTCCACAGCGACCACAGCGACCACAGCGTCCACAGCGTCCACGTCGACCACAGCGTCCACATCTTCCACATGTTCCACAGCGACCACAGCGACCACAGCGTCCACAGCGTCCACATCGTCCACAGCGACCACAGCGTCCACAGCGACCACAGCGACCACAGCGTCCACAGCGACCACAGCGTCCACAGCGACCACAGCGACCACAGCGTCCACAGCGACCACGTCGACCACAGCGTCCACAGCGACCACAGCGACCACAGCGTCCACAGCGTCCACAGCGTCCACAGCGTCCACAGCGACCACAGCGACCACAGCGTCCACAGCGACCACGTCGTGCACAGCGTCCACAGCGACCACAGCGTCCGCAGCGTCCACAGCGTCCACAGCGTCCGCAGCGTCCACAGCGTCCACAGCGTCCGCAGCGTCCACAGCGTCCACAGCGTCCGCAGCGTCCACAGCGTCCACAGCGACCACAGCGTCCACATCGTCCACATCTTCCACGGCGTCCACATGTTCCACATGTTCCACATGTTCCACATGTTCCACATGTTCCACATGTTCCACATCTTCCACGGCGTCCACGGCGTCCACATCGTCCACATCGTCCACATCTTCCACATCTTCCACATCGTCCACATGTTCCACATCGTCCACATGTTCCACATCTTCCACATCGTCCACATGTTCCACGGCGTCCACATCTTCCACGGCGTCCACATCTTCCACATCTTCCACATCGTCCACATCGTCCACATCGTCCACATGTTCCACATCTTCCACATGTTCCACATCTTCCACATCTTCCACATCTTCCACAGCGTCCACAGCGACCACGTCGTCCTCGTCGTCCACAGCGTCCACAGCGTCCACAGCGTCCACAGCGACCACGTCGTGCACAGCGTCCACAGCGACCACAGCGACCACGTCGTGCACAGCGACCACGTCGTGCACGTCGTGCACGTCGTGCACAGCGTCCACAGCGTCCACAGCGTCCACGTCGTCCACATCGTCCACATCGTCCACAGCGACCACAGCGTCCACAGCGTCCACAGCGACCACAGCGTCCACGTCTTCCACAGCGTCCACGTCTTCCACGTCTTCCACAGCGTCCACAGCGACCACAGCGTCCACGTTGTCCACATCTTCCACATCGTCCACATCGTCCACATCGTCCACATCTTCCACATCTTCCACATCTTCCACATCGTCCACAGCGTCCACGGCGTCCACATCTTCCACGGCGTCCACATCTTCCACGGCGTCCACATCTTCCACATGTTCCACGGCATCCACATGTTCCACGGCATCCACATGTTCCACGGCATCCACATGTTCCACGGCATCCACATCTTCCACGGCGTCCACATCTTCCACGGCGTCCTACAGCGTCCACATCTTCCACAGTGTCCACATCTTCCACAGTGTCCACATCTTCCACATCTTCCACATCTTCCACGGCGTCCACAGCGTCCACAGCGACCACGTCGTCCACAGCGTCCACAGCGACCACAGCGACCACGTCGTGCACAGCGACCACGTCGTGCACAGCGACCACAGCGTCCACAGCGACCACGTCGTCCACAGCGTCCACAGCGACCACAGCGACCACGTCGTGCACAGCGTCCACAGCGACCACAGCGACCACGTCGTGCACAGCGACCACGTCGTGCACAGCGACCACCGCGTCCACAGCGACCACGTCGTGCACGTCGTGCACGTCGTGCACAGCGTCCACAGCGTCCACAGCGTCCACAGCGACCACAGCGACCACAGCGACCACAGCGTCCACAGCGTCCACAGCGACCACGTCGTGCACGTCGTGCACGTCGTGCACGTCGTGCACAGCGTCCACAGCGTCCACAGCGTCCACATCGTCCGCAGCGTCCGCAGCGACCACAGCGTCCACAGCGACCACAGCGTCCACAGCGTCCACATCGTCCACATCTTCCACGGCGTCCACATCTTCCACATCGTCCACATGTTCCACATGTTCCACATGTTCCACATGTTCCACGGCGTCCACAGCGTCCACATCGTCCACATCGTCCACATGTTCCACATCTTCCACATCTTCCACATCGTCCACATGTTCCACATCTTCCACATCGTCCACATGTTCCACATGTTCCACGGCGTCCACATCTTCCACGGCGTCCACATCTTCCACATCTTCCACATCTTCCACATCTTCCACATCGTCCACATCGTCCACATGTTCCACATGTTCCACATCTTCCACATCGTCCACATCGTCCACAGCGACCACAGCGTCCACAGCGTCCACAGCCTCCACATCGTCCACATCGTCCACAGCGACCACAGCGACCACAGCGTCCACAGCGTCCACAGCGTCTACATCGTCCACAGCGTCTACATCGTCCACATCTTCCACGGCGTCCACATCTGCCACATCGTCCACATCTTCCACAGCGTCCACGGCGTCCACATCTTCCACGGCGTCCACATCTTCCACGGCGTCCACATCTTCCGCATCGTCCACATCTTCCACATCTTCCACATCTTCCACGGCGTCCACAGCGTCCACAGCGTCCACAGCGTCCACAGCGACCACAGCGACCACGTCGTGCACAGCGACCACGTCGTGCACAGCGTCCACAGCGACCACGTCGTGCACAGCGACCACGTCGTGCACAGCGTCCACAGCGACCACAGCGTCCACAGCGTCCACAGCGACCACAGCGTCCACAGCGTCCACAGCGTCCACAGCGTCCACATCGTCCACAGCGACCACAGCGTCCACAGCGACCACAGCGACCACAGCGTCCACAGCGTCCACAGCGACCACAGCGTCCACAGCGACCACGTCGTGCACAGCGTCCACAGCGACCACAGCGTCCGCAGCGTCCACAGCGTCCACAGCGTCCGCAGCGTCCACAGCGTCCACAGCGTCCACGGCGTCCACATCTTCCACATCGTCCACATGTTCCACATGTTCCACATGTTCCACATCTTCCACATCTTCCACATCTTCCACGGCGTCCACGGCGTCCACGGCGTCCACATCGTCCACATCGTCCACATCTTCCACATCTTCCACATCGTCCACATGTTCCACATCTTCCACATCGTCCACATGTTCCACGGCGTCCACATCTTCCACGGCGTCCACATCTTCCACATCTTCCACATCGTCCACATCGTCCACATCGTCCACATGTTCCACATCTTCCACATCGTCCACATCTTCCACATCTTCCACATGTTCCACAGCGTCCACATCTTCCACGGCGTCCACATCTTCCACATGTTCCACAGCGTCCACATCTTCCACATGTTCCACAGCGTCCACATCTTCCACAGTGTCCACATCTTCCACATCGTCCACAGTGTCCACATCTTCCACATCGTCCACAGTGTCCACATCTGCCACATCGTCCACATCTTCCACAGCGTCCACGGCGTCCACATCTTCCACGGCGTCCACATCTTCCACGGCGTCCACATCTTCCACATGTTCCACATCGTCCACATCTTCCACGGCGTCCACATCTTCCACATCGTCCACATGTTCCACATGTTCCACATGTTCCACATCTTCCACATCTTCCACGGCGTCCACAGCGTCCACATCGTCCACATGTTCCACATCGTCCACATGTTCCACATGTTCCACATCTTCCACATCTTCCACATCGTCCACATGTTCCACATCTTCCACATCGTCCGCATGTTCCACATGTTCCACATCGTCCACATCTTCCACGGCGTCCACATCTTCCACATCGTCCACATCGTCCACATGTTCCACATGTTCCACATGTTCCACGGCGTCCACGGCGTCCACAGCGTCCACAGCGACCACGTCGTCCACGTCGTCCACGTCGTCCACGTCGTCCACATCGTCCACGTCGTCCACATCGTCCACATCGTCCACAGCGTCCACAGCGTCCACAGCGACCACAGCGTCCACGTCTTCCACAGCGTCCACGTCTTCCACAGCGTCCACAGCGACCACAGCGTCCACGTTGTCCACATCTTCCACATCTTCCACATCTTCCACATCGTCCACAGCGTCCACATCTTCCACATGTTCCACGGCATCCACATCTTCCACGGCGTCCACATCTTCCACGGCGTCCACATCTTCCACGGCGTCCCACAGCGTCCACATCTTCCACAGTGTCCACATCTTCCACAGTGTCCACATCTTCCACAGTGTCCACATCTTCCACATCTTCCACATCGTCCACATCGTCCACAGCGTCCACATCGTCCACAGCGTCCACATCGTCCACATCTTCCACAGCGACCACATCTTCCACAGTGTCCACATCTTCCACAGTGTCCACATCTTCCACGGTGTCCACATCGTCCACATCGTCCACAGCGTCCACATCGTCCACAGCGTCTACATCGTCCACAGTGTCCACATCTTCCACAGTGTCCACATCTTCCACAGTGTCCACATCTTCCACATCGTCCACATCGTCCACAGCGTCCACATCGTCCACATCTTCCACAGCGACCACAGCGTCCACAGCGTCCACATCTTCCACAGTGTCCACAGTGTCCACATCGTCCACATCGTCCACATCGTCCACAGCGTCCACATCGTCTACATCGTCCACAGCGTCTACATCGTCCACATCTTCCACGGCGTCCACATCTTCCACGGCGTCTACATCTGCCACATCGTCCACGGCGTCCACATCTTCCACGGCGTCCACATCTTCCACGGCGTCCACATCTTCCGCATCGTCCACATCTTCCACATCTTCCACATCTTCCACGGCGTCCACAGCGTCCACAGCGACCACGTCGTCCACAGCGTCCACAGCGACCACAGCGACCACGTCGTGCACAGCGACCACGTCGTGCACAGCGTCCACAGCGACCACAGCGTCCACAGCGACCACGTCGTTCACGTCGTGCACGTCGTGCACAGCGTCCACAGCGTCCACAGCGTCCACAGCGTCCACAGCGACCACAGCGTCCACAGCGACCACAGCGTCCACAGCGACCACGTCGTGCACGTCGTGCACAGCGTCCACAGCGACCACAGCGTCCACAGCGTCCACAGCGTCCACATCGTCCGCAGCGTCCACAGCGACCACAGCGTCCACAGCGACCACAGCGTCCACAGCGTCCACATCGTCCACATCTTCCACGGCGTCCACATCGTCCACATGTTCCACATCTTCCACATCGTCCACATGTTCCACATGTTCCACATGTTCCACATGTTCCACATGTTCCACGGCGTCCACAGCGTCCACATCGTCCACATCGTCCACATGTTCCACATCTTCCACATCTTCCACATCGTCCACATGTTCCACATCTTCCACATCGTCCACATGTTCCACATGTTCCACGGCGTCCACATCTTCCACGGCGTCCACATCTTCCACATCTTCCACATCTTCCACATCGTCCACATGTTCCACATGTTCCACATGTTCCACATGTTCCACATGTTCCACATCGTCCACATCGTCCACAGCGACCACAGCGTCCACAGCGTCCACATCGTCCACAGCGTCCACAGCGTCCACAGCGACCACAGCGTCCACAGCGTCCACAGCGTCCACAGCGACCACGTCGTGCACGTCGTGCACGTCGTGCACAGCGTCCACAGCGTCCACAGCGTCTACAGCGACCACAGCGTCCACAGCGTCCACAGCGTCCACAGCGTCCACAGCGTCCACATCTTCCACGGCGTCCACATCTTCCACGGCGTCCACATCTTCCACATGTTCCACAGCGTCCACATCTTCCACATGTTCCACAGCGTCCACATCTTCCACATGTTCCACAGCGTCCACATCTTCCACAGTGTCCACATCTTCCACATCGTCCACAGTGTCCACATCTTCCACATCGTCCACAGTGTCCACATCTTCCACATCGTCCACAGTGTCCACATCTTCCACATCGTCCACAGTGTCCACATCTGCCACATCGTCCACATCTTCCACAGCGTCCACAGCGTCCACATCGTCCACATCTTCCACGGCGTCCACATCTTCCACATCGTCCACATGTTCCACATGTTCCACATGTTCCACATGTTCCACGGCGTCCACAGCGTCCACATCGTCCACATCGTCCACATGTTCCACATCTTCCACATCTTCCACATCGTCCACATGTTCCACATGTTCCACATGTTCCACATGTTCCACATGTTCCACGGCGTCCACATCTTCCACGGCGTCCACATCTTCCACATCTTCCACATCTTCCACATCGTCCACATGTTCCACATGTTCCACATGTTCCACATCGTCCACATCGTCCACAGCGACCACAGCGTCCACAGCGTCCACATCGTCCACAGCGTCCACAGCGTCCACAGCGACCACAGCGTCCACAGCGTCCACAGCGACCACGTCGTGCACGTCGTGCACGTCGTGCACAGCGTCCACAGCGTCTACAGCGACCACAGCGTCCACAGCGTCCACAGCGTCCACAGCGTCCACATCTTCCACGGCGTCCACATCTTCCACGGCGTCCACATCTTCCACATGTTCCACAGCGTCCACATCTTCCACATGTTCCACAGCGTCCACATCTTCCACATGTTCCACAGCGTCCACATCTTCCACAGTGTCCACATCTTCCACATCGTCCACAGTGTCCACATCTTCCACATCGTCCACAGTGTCCACATCTGCCACATCGTCCACATCTTCCACAGCGTCCACGGCGTCCACATCTTCCACGGCGTCCACATCTTCCACATCGTCCACATGTTCCACATCTTCCACATCTTCCACATCGTCCACATGTTCCACATCTTCCACATCGTCCACATGTTCCACATGTTCCACGGCGTCCACATCTTCCACGGCGTCCACATCTTCCACATCTTCCACATCTTCCACATCTTCCACATCGTCCACATGTTCCACATGTTCCACATCTTCCACATGTTCCACATGTTCCACATGTTCCACATCGTCCACATCGTCCACAGCGACCACAGCGTCCACAGCGTCCACATCGTCCACAGCGTCCACAGCGTCCACAGCGTCCACAGCGTCCACAGCGACCACAGCGTCCACAGCGTCCACAGCGACCACGTCGTGCACGTCGTGCACGTCGTGCACAGCGTCCACAGCGTCTACAGCGACCACAGCGTCCACAGCGTCCACATCTTCCACGGCGTCCACATCTTCCACGGCGTCCACATCTTCCACGGCGTCCACATCTTCCACATGTTCCACAGCGTCCACATCTTCCACATGTTCCACAGCGTCCACATCTTCCACATGTTCCACAGCGTCCACATCTTCCACAGTGTCCACATCTTCCACATCGTCCACAGTGTCCACATCTTCCACATCGTCCACAGTGTCCACATCTTCCACATCGTCCACAGTGTCCACATCTGCCACATCGTCCACATCTTCCACAGCGTCCACGGCGTCCACATCTTCCACGGCGTCCACATCTTCCACATGTTCCACATCGTCCACATCTTCCACGGCGTCCACATCTTCCACATCGTCCACATGTTCCACATGTTCCACATGTTCCACATGTTCCACATCTTCCACATCTTCCACATCTTCCACGGCGTCCACAGCGTCCACATCGTCCACATGTTCCACATGTTCCACATCTTCCACATCTTCCACATCGTCCACATGTTCCACATCGTCCACATCGTCCACATGTTCCACATGTTCCACATCGTCCACATCTTCCACGGCGTCCACATCTTCCACATCTTCCACATCGTCCACATCGTCCACATCGTCCACATGTTCCACATGTTCCACATGTTCCACATCTTCCACGGCGTCCACGGCGTCCACAGCGTCCACAGCGACCACGTCGTCCACGTCGTCCACGTCGTCCACATCGTCCACATCGTCCACAGCGACCACAGCGTCCACAGCGTCCACAGCGACCACAGCGTCCACGTCTTCCACAGCGTCCACGTCTTCCACAGCGTCCACGTCTTCCACAGCGTCCACAGCGACCACAGCGACCACAGCGTCCACGTTGTCCACATCTTCCACATCGTCCACATCTTCCACATCGTCCACAGCGTCCACAGCGTCCACATCTTCCACATGTTCCACGGCATCCACATCTTCCACGGCGTCCACATCTTCCACGGCGTCCACATCTTCCACGGCGTCCCACAGCGTCCACATCTTCCACAGCGTCCACATCTTCCACAGTGTCCACATCTTCCACAGTGTCCACATCTTCCACAGTGTCCACATCGTCCACATCGTCCACATCGTCCACATCGTCCACATCGTCTACATCGTCCACAGCGTCCACATCTTCCACATCGTCTACATCTTCCACATCTGCCACATCGTCCACATCGTCCACATCTTCCACAGCGACCACAGCGTCCACAGCGTCCACATCTTCCACAGTGTCCACATCTTCCACGGTGTCCACATCGTCCACATCGTCCACATCGTCTACATCGTCCACAGCGTCCACAGCGTCTACATCGTCCACAGCGTCTACATCGTCCACATCTTCCACGGCGTCCACATCTGCCACATCGTCCACATCTTCCACAGCGTCCACGGCGTCCACATCTTCCACGGCGTCCACATCTTCCACGGCGTCCACATCTTCCGCATCGTCCACATCTTCCACATCTTCCACGGCGTCCACAGCGTCCACAGCGTCCACAGCGACCACAGCGACCACGTCGTGCACAGCGACCACGTCGTGCACAGCGTCCACAGCGACCACGTCGTGCACAGCGACCACGTCGTGCACAGCGTCCACAGCGACCACAGCGTCCACAGCGTCCACAGCGTCCACAGCGTCCACATCGTCCACAGCGACCACAGCGTCCACAGCGACCACAGCGTCCACAGCGACCACGTCGTGCACAGCGTCCACAGCGACCACAGCGTCCGCAGCGTCCACAGCGTCCACAGCGTCCGCAGCGTCCACAGCGTCCACAGCGTCCACAGCGACCACAGCGACCACAGCGTCCACATCGTCCACATCTTCCACGGCGTCCACATCTTCCACATCGTCCACATGTTCCACATGTTCCACATGTTCCACATGTTCCACATCTTCCACATCTTCCACGGCGTCCACGGCGTCCACATCGTCCACATCGTCCACATCTTCCACATCTTCCACATCGTCCACATGTTCCACATCTTCCACATCGTCCACATGTTCCACATGTTCCATGGCGTCCACATCTTCCACGGCGTCCACATCTTCCACATCTTCCACATCGTCCACATCGTCCACATCGTCCACATGTTCCACATCTTCCACATCTTCCACATCTTCCACATCTTCCACAGCGTCCACAGCGACCACGTCGTCCACGTCGTCCACGTCGTCCACAGCGTCCACAGCGTCCACAGCGACCACGTCGTGCACAGCGTCCACAGCGACCACAGCGACCACGTCGTGCACAGCGACCACGTCGTGCACGTCGTGCACGTCGTGCACAGCGTCCACAGCGTCCACAGCGTCCACGTCGTCCACATCGTCCACATCGTCCACAGCGACCACAGCGTCCACAGCGTCCACAGCGACCACAGCGTCCACGTCTTCCACAACGTCCACGTCTTCCACAGCGTCCACGTCTTCCACAGCGTCCACAGCGACCACAGCGTCCACGTTGTCCACATCTTCCACATCGTCCACATCGTCCACATCGTCCACATCGTCCACATCGTCCACATCTTCCACATCGTCCACATCGTCCACATCTTCCACATCGTCCACATCTTCCACATCGTCCACAGCGTCCACGGCGTCCACATCTTCCACGGTGTCCACATCTTCCACGGCGTCCACATCTTCCACGGCGTCCACATCTTCCACATGTTCCACGGCATCCACATGTTCCACGGCATCCACATCTTCCACGGCATCCACATCTTCCACGGCGTCCACATCTTCCACGGCGTCCACATCTTCCACGGCGTCCTACAGCGTCCACATCTTCCACAGTGTCCACATCTTCCACATCTTCCACATCTTCCACGGCGTCCACAGCGTCCACAGCGACCACGTCGTCCACAGCGTCCACAGCGACCACAGCGACCACGTCGTGCACAGCGTCCACAGCGACCACAGCGACCACGTCGTGCACAGCGACCACGTCGTGCACAGCGACCACCGCGTCCACAGCGACCACGTCGTGCACGTCGTGCACGTCGTGCACAGCGTCCACAGCGTCCACAGCGACCACAGCGACCACAGCGACCACAGCGTCCACAGCGTCCACAGCGACCACGTCGTGCACGTCGTGCACGTCGTGCACAGCGTCCACAGCGTCCACAGCGTCCACATCGTCCGCAGCGTCCGCAGCGACCACAGCGTCCACAGCGACCACAGCGACCACAGCGTCCACAGCGTCCACATCGTCCACGGCGTCCACATCTTCCACATCGTCCACATGTTCCACATGTTCCACATGTTCCACATGTTCCACATGTTCCACGGCGTCCACAGCGTCCACAGCGTCCACATCGTCCACATGTTCCACATCTTCCACATCTTCCACATCGTCCACATGTTCCACATCTTCCACATCGTCCACATCTTCCACATCGTCCACATCTTCCACATCGTCCGCAGCGTCCGCAGCGACCACAGCGTCCACAGCGACCACAGCGTCCACAGCGTCCACATCGTCCACATCTTCCACGGCGTCCACATCTTCCACATCGTCCACATGTTCCACATGTTCCACATGTTCCACATGTTCCACATGTTCCACGGCGTCCACAGCGTCCACATCGTCCACATCGTCCACATGTTCCACATCTTCCACATCTTCCACATCGTCCACATGTTCCACATCTTCCACATCGTCCACATGTTCCACATGTTCCACGGCGTCCACATCTTCCACGGCGTCCACATCTTCCACATCTTCCACATCTTCCACATCGTCCACATCGTCCACATCGTCCACATGTTCCACATGTTCCACATGTTCCACATCGTCCACATCGTCCACATGTTCCACATGTTCCACATGTTCCACATCGTCCACATCGTCCACAGCGACCACAGCGTCCACAGCGTCCACAGCCTCCACATCGTCCACATCGTCCACAGCGACCACAGCGACCACAGCGTCCACAGCGTCCACAGCGTCTACATCGTCCACAGCGTCTACATCGTCCACATCTTCCACGGCGTCCACATCTGCCACATCGTCCACATCTTCCACAGCGTCCACGGCGTCCACATCTTCCACGGCGTCCACATCTTCCACGGCGTCCACATCTTCCGCATCGTCCACATCTTCCACATCTTCCACATCTTCCACGGCGTCCACAGCGTCCACAGCGTCCACAGCGTCCACAGCGACCACAGCGACCACGTCGTGCACAGCGACCACGTCGTGCACAGCGTCCACAGCGACCACGTCGTGCACAGCGACCACGTCGTGCACAGCGTCCACAGCGACCACAGCGTCCACAGCGTCCACAGCGTCCACAGCGTCCACATCGTCCACAGCGACCACAGCGTCCACAGCGACCACAGCGACCACAGCGTCCACAGCGTCCACAGCGACCACAGCGTCCACAGCGACCACGTCGTGCACAGCGTCCACAGCGACCACAGCGTCCGCAGCGTCCACAGCGTCCACAGCGTCCGCAGCGTCCACAGCGTCCACAGCGTCCACAGCGACCACAGCGTCCACATCGTCCACATCTTCCACGGCGTCCACATCTTCCACATCGTCCACATGTTCCACATGTTCCACATGTTCCACATCTTCCACGGCGTCCACGGCGTCCACATCGTCCACATCGTCCACATCTTCCACATCGTCCACATGTTCCACATCTTCCACATCGTCCACATGTTCCACGGCGTCCACATCTTCCACGGCGTCCACATCTTCCACATCTTCCACATCGTCCACATCGTCCACATCGTCCACATGTTCCACATCTTCCACATCGTCCACATCTTCCACATCTTCCACATCTTCCACAGCGACCACGTCGTCCACGTCGTCCACAGCGTCCACAGCGTCTACAGCGACCACGTCGTGCACAGCGTCCACAGCGACCACAGCGACCACGTCGTGCACAGCGACCACGTCGTGCACGTCGTGCACGTCGTGCACAGCGTCCACAGCGTCCACAGCGTCCACAGCGTCCACGTCGTCCACATCGTCCACATCGTCCACAGCGACCACAGCGTCCACAGCGTCCACAGCGACCACAGCGTCCACGTCTTCCACAGCGTCCACGTCTTCCACGTCTTCCACAGCGTCCACAGCGACCACAGCGTCCACGTTGTCCACATCTTCCACATCGTCCACATCGTCCACATCGTCCACATCTTCCACATCGTCCACATCGTCCACATCGTCCACATCGTCCACATCGTCCACATCTTCCACATCGTCCACATCTTCCACATCTTCCACATCGTCCACAGCGTCCACGGCGTCCACATCTTCCACGGCGTCCACATCTTCCACTGCGTCCACATCTTCCACATGTTCCACGGCATCCACATGTTCCACGGCATCCACATGTTCCACGGCATCCACATCTTCCACGGCGTCCACATCTTCCACGGCGTCCACATCTTCCACGGCGTCCTACAGCGTCCACATCTTCCACAGTGTCCACATCTTCCACAGTGTCCACATCTTCCACATCTTCCACATCTTCCACGGCGTCCACAGCGTCCACAGCGACCACGTCGTCCACAGCGTCCACAGCGACCACAGCGACCACGTCGTGCACAGCGACCACGTCGTGCACAGCGACCACAGCGTCCACAGCGACCACGTCGTCCACAGCGTCCACAGCGACCACAGCGACCACGTCGTGCACAGCGTCCACAGCGACCACAGCGACCACGTCGTGCACAGCGACCACGTCGTGCACAGCGACCACCGCGTCCACAGCGACCACGTCGTGCACGTCGTGCACGTCGTGCACAGCGTCCACAGCGTCCACAGCGACCACAGCGACCACAGCGACCACAGCGTCCACAGCGTCCACAGCGACCACGTCGTGCACGTCGTGCACGTCGTGCACGTCGTGCACGTCGTGCACAGCGTCCACAGCGTCCACAGCGTCCACATCGTCCGCAGCGTCCGCAGCGACCACAGCGTCCACAGCGACCACAGCGTCCACAGCGTCCACATCGTCCACATCTTCCACGGCGTCCACATCTTCCACATCGTCCACATCGTCCACATGTTCCACATGTTCCACGGCGTCCACAGCGTCCACATCGTCCACATCGTCCACATGTTCCACATCTTCCACATCTTCCACATCGTCCACATGTTCCACATCTTCCACATCGTCCACATGTTCCACATGTTCCACGGCGTCCACATCTTCCACGGCGTCCACATCTTCCACATCTTCCACATCTTCCACATCGTCCACATCGTCCACATGTTCCACATGTTCCACATGTTCCACATGTTCCACATCTTCCACATCGTCCACAGCGACCACAGCGTCCACAGCGTCCACAGCCTCCACATCGTCCACATCGTCCACAGCGACCACAGCGACCACAGCGTCCACAGCGTCCACAGCGTCTACATCGTCCACAGCGTCTACATCGTCCACATCTTCCACGGCGTCCACATCTGCCACATCGTCCACATCTTCCACAGCGTCCACGGCGTCCACATCTTCCACGGCGTCCACATCTTCCACGGCGTCCACATCTTCCGCATCGTCCACATCTTCCACATCTTCCACGGCGTCCACAGCGTCCACAGCGTCCACAGCGTCCACAGCGACCACGTCGTGCACAGCGACCACGTCGTGCACAGCGTCCACGTCGTGCACAGCGTCCACAGCGACCACGTCGTGCACAGCGACCACGTCGTGCACAGCGTCCACAGCGACCACAGCGTCCACAGCGTCCACAGCGACCACAGCGTCCACAGCGTCCACAGCGTCCACAGCGTCCACATCGTCCACAGCGACCACAGCGTCCACAGCGACCACAGCGACCACAGCGTCCACAGCGTCCACAGCGACCACAGCGTCCACAGCGACCACGTCGTGCACAGCGTCCACAGCGACCACAGCGTCCGCAGCGTCCACAGCGTCCACAGCGTCCGCAGCGTCCACAGCGTCCACAGCGTCCACAGCGACCACAGCGTCCACATCGTCCACATCTTCCACGGCGTCCACATCTTCCACATCGTCCACATGTTCCACATGTTCCACATGTTCCACATCTTCCACATCTTCCACGGCGTCCACGGCGTCCACGGCGTCCACATCGTCCACATCGTCCACATCTTCCACATCTTCCACATCGTCCACATGTTCCACATCTTCCACATCGTCCACATGTTCCACGGCGTCCACATCTTCCACGGCGTCCACATCTTCCACATCTTCCACATCGTCCACATCGTCCACATCGTCCACATGTTCCACATCTTCCACATCGTCCACATCTTCCACATCTTCCACATCTTCCACAGCGTCCACAGCGACCACGTCGTCCACGTCGTCCACGTCGTCCACAGCGTCCACAGCGTTCACAGCGACCACGTCGTGCACAGCGTCCACAGCGACCACAGCGACCACGTCGTGCACAGCGACCACGTCGTGCACGTCGTGCACGTCGTGCACGTCGTGCACGTCGTGCACAGCGTCCACAGCGTCCACAGCGTCCACAGCGTCCACGTCGTCCACATCGTCCACATCGTCCACAGCGACCACAGCGTCCACAGCGTCCACAGCGACCACAGCGTCCACGTCTTCCACAGCGTCCACGTCTTCCACGTCTTCCACAGCGTCCACAGCGACCACAGCGTCCACGTTGTCCACATCTTCCACATCGTCCACATCGTCCACATCGTCCACATCTTCCACATCGTCCACATCGTCCACATCGTCCACATCGTCCACATCTTCCACATCGTCCACATCTTCCACATCTTCCACATCTTCCACATCGTCCACAGCGTCCACGGCGTCCACATCTTCCACGGCGTCCACATCTTCCACGGCGTCCACATCTTCCACATGTTCCACGGCATCCACATGTTCCACGGCATCCACATGTTCCACGGCATCCACATCTTCCACGGCGTCCACATCTTCCACGGCGTCCACATCTTCCACGGCGTCCTACAGCGTCCACATCTTCCACAGTGTCCACATCTTCCACAGTGTCCACATCTTCCACATCTTCCACATCTTCCACGGCGTCCACAGCGTCCACAGCGACCACGTCGTCCACAGCGTCCACAGCGACCACAGCGACCACGTCGTGCACAGCGACCACGTCGTGCACAGCGACCACAGCGTCCACAGCGACCACGTCGTGCACGTCGTGCACAGCGTCCACAGCGTCCACAGCGTCCACAGCGACCACAGCGTCCACAGCGACCACGTCGTGCACGTCGTGCACAGCGTCCACAGCGACCACAGCGTCCACAGCGTCCACAGCGTCCACATCGTCCGCAGCGTCCACAGCGACCACAGCGTCCACAGCGACCACAGCGTCCACAGCGTCCACATCGTCCACATCTTCCACGGCGTCCACATCGTCCACATCGTCCACATGTTCCACATGTTCCACATGTTCCACATGTTCCACGGCGTCCACGGCGTCCACAGCGTCCACATCGTCCACATCGTCCACATGTTCCACATCTTCCACATCTTCCACATCGTCCACATCTTCCACATCTTCCACATCGTCCACATGTTCCACATGTTCCACGGCGTCCACATCTTCCACGGCGTCCACATCTTCCACATCTTCCACATCGTCCACATCGTCCACATGTTCCACATGTTCCACATGTTCCACGTCGTGCACAGCGTCCACATCGTCCACAGCGTCCACAGCGTCCACAGCGTCCACATCGTCCACAGCGTCCACATCGTCCACAGCGTCCACATCTTCCACGGCGTCCACATCTTCCACATGTTCCACAGCGTCCACATCTTCCACATGTTCCACAGCGTCCACATCTTCCACATGTTCCACGGCGTCCACATCTTCCACATGTTCCACGGCGTCCACATCTTCCACATGTTCCACGGCATCCACATGTTCCACGGCATCCACATGTTCCACGACATCCACATGTTCCACGACATCCACATCTTCCACGGCGTCCACATCTTCCACGGCGTCCACATCTTCCACGGCGTCCTACAGCGTCCACATCTTCCACAGTGTCCACATCTTCCACAGTGTCCACATCTTCCACGGCGTCCACATCTTCCACATCTTCCACATCTTCCACATCGTCCACATCGTCCACATGTTCCACATGTTCCACATGTTCCACAGCGTCCACAGCGTCCACAGCCTCCACATCGTCCACAGCGACCACAGCGACCACAGCGACCACAGCGTCCACAGCGTCCACAGCGACCACAGCGTCCACAGCGACCACGTCGTGCACGTCGTGCACGTCGTGCACGTCGTGCACGTCGTGCACAGCGTCCACATCGTCCACATCGTCCACAACGTCCACAGCGTCCACAGCGTCCACAGCGTCCACATCGTCCACAGCGTCCACATCGTCCACAGCGTCCACATCTTCCACGGCGTCCACATCTTCCACATGTTCCACAGCGTCCACATCTTCCACATGTTCCACAGCGTCCACATCTTCCACATGTTCCACGGCGTCCACATCTTCCACATGTTCCACGGCATCCACATGTTCCACGGCATCCACATGTTCCACGGCATCCACATCTTCCACGGCGTCCACATCTTCCACGGCGTCCTACAGCGTCCACATCTTCCACAGTGTCCACATCTTCCACAGTGTCCACATCTTCCACAGTGTCCACATCTTCCACATCGTCCACATCTTCCACATCGTCCACATCGTCCACAGCGTCCACAGCGTCCACATCTTCCACATCGTCTACATCTTCCACATCTGCCACATCGTCCACATCGTCCACATCTTCCACAGCGTCTACATTGTCCACATCTTCCCCGGCGTCCACATCTGCCACATCGTCCACATCTTCCACAGCGTCCACGGCGTCCACATCTTCCACGGCGTCCACATCTTCCGCATCGTCCACATCTTCCACATCTTCCACATCTTCCACGGCGTCCACAGCGTCCACAGCGACCACGTCGTCCACAGCGTCCACAGCGTCCACAGCGACCACAGCGACCACGTCGTGCACAGCGACCACGTCGTGCACAGCGTCCACAGCGACCACAGCGTCCACAGCGTCCACAGCGTCCACAGCTACCACAGCGTCCACAGCTACCACAGCGTCCACAGCGACCACGTCGTGCACGTCGTGCACGTCGTGCACAGCGTCCACAGCGTCCACAGCGTCCACAGCGTCCACATCGTCCACATCGTCCACAGCGACCACAGCGTCCACAGCGTCCACAGCGACCACAGCGTCCACAGCGTCCACAGCGTCCACAGCGTCCACAGCGACCACAGCGTCCACAGCGACCACGTCGTGCACAGCGTCCACATCGTCCGCAGCGTCCACATCGTCCGCAGCGTCCACAGCGTCCACAGCGTCCACAGCGACCACAGCGTCCACAGCGACCACAGCGTCCACGGCGTCCACATCTTCCACATCGTCCACATGTTCCACATGTTCCACATGTTCCACATGTTCCACATGTTCCACGGCGTCCACAGCGACCACATCGTCCACATCGTCCACAGCGACCACAGCGTCCACAGCGACCACAGCGTCCACAGCGTCCACAGCGACCACAGCGTCCACGTCTTCCACAGCGTCCACGTCTTCCACAGCGTCCACGTCTTCCACAGCGTCCACGTCTTCCACGTCTTCCACAGCGTCCACAGCGACCACAGCGTCCACATCGTCCACATCGTCCACATCTTCCACATCTTCCACATCGTCCACATCGTCCACAGCGTCCACAGCGTCTACATCGTCCACAGCGTCCACATCGTCCACAGCGTCTACATCGTCCACAGCGTCTACATTGTCCACATCTTCCACGGCGTCCACATCTGCCACATCGTCCACATCTTCCACAGCGTCCACGGCGTCCACATCTTCCACGGCGTCCACATCTTCCGCATCGTCCACATCTTCCACATCTTCCACATCTTCCACGGCGTCCACAGCGTCCACAGCGACCACGTCGTCCACAGCGTCCACAGCGACCACAGCGACCACGTCGTGCACAGCGTCCACAGCGACCACAGCGTCCACAGCGTCCACAGCTACCACAGCGTCCACAGCGACCACGTCGTGCACGTCGTGCACAGCGTCCACAGCGACCACAGCGTCCACATCGTCCACAGCGTCCACATCGTCCACATCGTCCACAGCGACCACAGCGTCCACAGCGTCCACAGCGTCCACAGCGTCCACATCGTCCACAGCGTCCACAGCGTCCACAGCGTCCACAGCGTCCACAGCGACCACAGCGTCCACAGCGTCCACAGCGACCACAGCGTCCACAGCGACCACGTCGTGCACAGCGTCCACATCGTCCGCAGCGTCCACATCGTCCGCAGCGTCCACAGCGTCCACAGCGTCCACAGCGTCCACAGCGACCACAGCGTCCACAGCGACCACAGCGTCCACATCGTCCACATCTTCCACGGCGTGCACATCTTCCACATCGTCCACATGTTCCACATGTTCCACATGTTCCACATCTTCCACGGCGTCCACAGCGTCCACATCGTCCACATCGTCCACATGTTCCACATGTTCCACATCTTCCACGTCGTCCACATCGTCCACATGTTCCACATCTTCCACATCGTCCACATGTTCCACATGTTCCACGGCGTCCACATCTTCCACGGCGTCCACATCTTCCACGGCGTCCACATCTTCCACATCTTCCACATCGTCCACATGTTCCACATGTTCCACATGTTCCACATCTTCCACATCTTCCACGTCGTCCACAGCGTCCACAGCGACCACGTCGTCCACGTCGTCCACGTCGTCCACAGCGTCCACAGCGTCCACAGCGTCCACAGCGACCACAGCGACCACGTCGTGCACAGCGTCCACAGCGACCACAGCGACCACGTCGTGCACAGCGTCCACAGCGACCACAGCGACCACGTCGTGCACAGCGACCACATCGTCCACATCGTCCACAGCGTCCACAGCGACCACAGCGACCACGTCGTGCACAGCGACCACAGCGACCACAGCGACCACAGCGACCACAGCGTCCACAGCGTCCACAGCGTCCACAGCGACCACAGCGACCACGTCGTGCACAGCGTCCACAGCGACCACGTCGTGCACAGCGACCACATCGTCCACAGCGTCCACAGCGTCCACAGCGACCACAGCGTCCACGTCTTCCACAGCGTCCACGTCTTCCACAGCGTCCACGTCTTCCACAGCGTCCACAGCGACCACAGCGTCCACGTTGTCCACATCTTCCACATCGTCCACATCGTCCACATCGTCCACATCTTCCACATCTTCCACAGCGTCCACGGCGTCCACATCTTCCACGGCGTCCACATCTTCCACGGCGTCCACATCTTCCACGGCGTCCACATCTTCCACATGTTCCACGGCATCCACATCTTCCACAGCGTCCACATCGTCCACATCGTCCACAGCGACCACAGCGTCCACAGCGTCCACAGCGTCCACAGCGACCACAGCGTCCACAGCGTCCACAGCGACCACAGCGTCCACAGCGTCCACAGCGTCCACAGCGACCACAGCGTCCACAGCGTCCACAGCGACCACAGCGTCCACAGCGACCACGTCGTGCACAGCGTCCACATCGTCCGCAGCGTCCACATCGTCCGCAGCGTCCACAGCGTCCACAGCGTCCACAGCGTCCACAGCGTCCACAGCGACCACAGCGTCCACAGCGACCACAGCGACCACAGCGTCCACAGCGACCACAGCGTCCACAGCGTCCACAGCGACCACAGCGTCCACATCGTCCACGGCGTCCACATCTTCCACGGCGTCCACATCTTCCGCATCGTCCACATGTTCCACGGCGTCCACAGCGTCCACATCGTCCACATCGTCCACATGTTCCACATCTTCCACATCTTCCACATCGTCCACATGTTCCACATCTTCCACATCGTCCACATGTTCCACATGTTCCACGGCGTCCACATCTTCCACGGCGTCCACATCTTCCACATCTTCCACATCGTCCACATGTTCCACATGTTCCACATGTTCCACATCTTCCACGTCGTCCACAGCGTCCACAGCGACCACGTCGTCCACGTCGTCCACGTCGTCCACAGCGTCCACAGCGTCCACAGCGTCCACAGCGACCACAGCGACCACGTCGTGCACAGCGTCCACAGCGACCACAGCGACCACGTCGTGCACAGCGTCCACAGCGACCACAGCGACCACGTCGTGCACAGCGTCCACATCGACCACAGCGACCACGTCGTGCACAGCGACCACGTCGTGCACGTCGTGCACAGCGTCCACAGCGACCACATCGTCCACATCGTCCACAGCGACCACAGCGTCCACAGCGTCCACAGCGACCACAGCGTCCACGTCTTCCACAGCGTCCACGTCTTCCACAGCGTCCACGTCTTCCACAGCGTCCACAGCGACCACAGCGTCCACGTTGTCCACATCTTCCACATCGTCCACATCGTCCACATCGTCCACATCTTCCACATCGTCCACATCGTCCACATCTTCCACATCTTCCACATCTTCCACATCGTCCACAGCGTCCACGGCGTCCACAGCGTCCACGGCGTCCACATCTTCCACGGCGTCCACATCTTCCACGGCGTCCACATCTTCCACGGCGTCCCACAGTGTCCACATCTTCCACAGTGTCCACATCTTCCACATCGTCCACATCGTCCACAGCGTCCACAGCGTCCACATCTTCCACATCGTCTACATCTTCCACATCTGCCACATCGTCCACATCGTCCACATCTTCCACAGCGACCACAGCGTCCACAGCGTCCACATCTTCCACGGTGTCCACATCGTCCACATCGTTCACATCGTCCACAGCGTCCACATCGTCCACAGCGTCTACATCGTCCACAGCGTCTACATCGTCCACATCTTCCACGGCGTCCACATCTGCCACATCGTCCACATCTTCCACAGCGTCCACGGCGTCCACATCTTCCACGGCGTCCACATCTTCCACGGTGTCCACATCTTCCACGGTGTCCACAGCGACCACGTCGTCCACAGCGTCCACAGCGTCCACAGCGACCACAGCGACCACGTCGTGCACAGCGTCCACAGCGACCACGTCGTGCACAGCGTCCACAGCGACCACAGCGACCACAGCGTCCACAGCGTCCACGTCGTGCACGTCGTGCACAGCGTCCACAGCGACCACAGCGTCCACAGCGTCCACATCGTCCACATCGTCCACAGCGACCACAGCGTCCACATCGTCCACAGCGTCCACAGCGTCCACATCGTCCACATCGTCCACAGCGACCACAGCGACCACAGCGTCCACATCGTCCACAGCGTCCACAGCGTCCACATCGTCCACATCGTCCACAGCGACCACAGCGTCCACATCGTCCACAGCGTCCACAGCGTCCACATCGTCCACAGCGACCACAGCGTCCACAGCGTCCACATCGTCCACAGCGACCACAGCGTCCACAGCGACCACGTCGTGCACGTCGTGCACATCGTCCACAGCGTCCACAGCGTCCACATCGTCCACAGCGTCCACAGCGTCCACAGCGTCCACGTCGTCCACAGCGTCCACAGCGTCCACAGCGTCTGGGAAGTCATGTTCTAAGACCAGTACAGTCATCCAGTCTTACTGGTTTTACTGGGAAGTCATGTTTAAAGACCAGTACAGTCATCCAGTCTTACTGGTTTTACTGGGAAGTCATGTTTAAAGACCAGTACAGTCATCCAGTCTTACTGGTTTTACTGGGAAGTCATGTTTAAAGACCAGTACAGTCATCCAGTCTACTGGTTAGTATTTACATGCTTGAATGAGCAGCAAACTCTTTCTCCTGCTTCGTCTTTAGGTACAAAACATTAAAATTACTTCCTCAGCTTTTATTTCCGTCTCCATGTTCACAGTAAAGAGCAGTTCTACCTAAAACAGCATTCAAAGCTGTTTTTCATGCCCTTTATTGCATCTTAATTAGTTTTTTGTTTGAGTGTGTGGAAAGATTTTCAAGTTTAATGTTTTTATAGGGCAAAAATACTACAATGAATAAATGGAAAGTGCATTTTATTCTGTCCTTTCTCATTTTTTGCTGATCCAAAAGTGGATCTCAAAAGAGAAAGCGTGATCCAATCTGAACTGTGAGTTCATTTATCTGTTGCATCTGTACTTCCTTCCTCTGTATCTGTGATTATTTTGCTTCTAGGAAATAAAAAATGCAGAAGACTTTTTTGTAAGTGAATGTTTACTTTCACCCTTCAGGATCCTGGTCCCAGAGGTCCATCTGCCGGTCCCTGCAGCGTGCTGAGAGCTTACTGAGGAACACTTTTAACCCAAGCCTGAAGTGGCTCTTCCACCACAGCCGGGCTGAGGAAGAGGACAACTTTGTTGTGGCTCAGAACCTGGTTTCCCGCTCCTCTGCCCGTCTTCAGCGCCTGCAGCAGTCTCTTCTGGCTGTGGCCTTCCAGTGGCAGCTGGTGGGTGGGGGATCAACGGGGGCTCCCCAGGTGAGGTCCAGGATGCTTTTATAACTCCTGGATGTCCACTGTCCCAAAGTTTACAATCCTTTTCCTTGAAAAGTGTCCTTCCTGTCATCTTTCAGGGGTTCATTCACAACACAGCAACTTGTTCATCGTCTCGCCAATCATTGTTCAGAGTTAAAACAAAGACAAAAAACAAATAATTTTAGCTATTTTTAAGGTAATCAAATCAAATCAAATCAAAGATACTTTATTTATCCCTGAGGGGGAATTCAAGGTTCAAGCTAGCTTGTCCAAGGTTAGACATACAGACATTTACATTTGACAAGTTTACAGAACGGACTGATACTTCGGCCCTGCAGCCAGTTTTACCAGCGCCGCCTTATAAATGAGGAAACGATGACATGAGGAAGGACGGGTGGGTGTTGGAAAAAAGAAAAGTATCTCTACACTTCACCTTAACGGGGAAGGATAAAGATGCAACACAAAAACACACCTCTAAGCATAAGCACATATTCAGACTATAGACGACACACAGTATCGGAGGGAAGGTGCGGGGGGGGGGGGGGGTCCCAGACAGCCAGTGAGGTCGCAGCCAGCCAAGCAGCGCGCCCATCCAACTCGCCGTCCGTGAGTGGAGGGAGGGGCGAGGTCCGGAGAAGGTGGTGACAGACAGGAGAGTGTGTCTGTAACAGAACAGCTTGCTAATCACATCCATTTTGATGCACAAAATTTAATTACTTTGTCATTTTCAGTTATTCTGGGCTAACTAACCAACCAATAGCATAATAACATGTATTATTATTATTAATATTATTAGATTTGTTACCTTTGAAGTCGCCATGATGATAACATTACTGACTTGATTCCAACCACATGAGAAAGCAGAACACAGCGAATGAACTGCTGTAGTGATGGAGACGGTGGAGACAGGACAGGATATCAATGTGTGTGGAAAACACGTCCCAGTCAGAGCATCTTTACGTATCTGCTCCTCTAACCTCTCCAGAAGTTCAGCTTCCACTTTTTTCCTTTTCTGACTCTTCTCACCAGGTGTGTATAAAGGGCCTTGTGGGTGAAGGTGGTGTTCCTGCCCTGCCTTCCTCCCCGCCCTTTCAGAGGCATTACGGAGCTCTGGGGCAGCTCCTGGAGCAGAGATCCCTGCTGCTCCTGGTCCATGAATATTCCCGGAGAGTACGTCTGACAGCAGCTTGTGTGTCCAGAGTGAAGCATCAGCTGAAGGCATCCGTGTCTTCACAGCATGAGGTCAGGATAAAACATGAACATCTAAAGGTTTGACCACGTAAGACTAGACTAACCTCACTATTTTAACTAAGTAGTAAAAATATTCAGCTGGAGACTGCAGGTAAGAGGAAGGTTTACACTATACCCTGATTAATCCTGAAAACCCTGCAAGATCTCTGGCATCCTAAAGATCGGTGGTTGTCAAACTATGAAGGACCCCCTTTGTACAAATACTAAACAGTGGTGTTTTATAAAAACAAGCAGTTTTTAGGAAGAGTCAGTCTGAGCACGCGCTGGAACACATAGATACCCATCCATATGAAGGAATATGATATGATGGATTTCTGATCTGCCTTCTTTTCCCGTGTGGACTTCTGTTAGAAATGTTTTTATAAGACTGGCTTTAGTAAGTTCAGCCAGTCCCTCTGTGTTAACAAGAAGGTTCTAAAAATCCTGAACGTCCCTCACCTGGTAAAACCTGAACACCTGTTTCTGTCTATAAGACTTCACACGATGGAGCATCCCACCCTCCTGTTGGCTGTTCAGGGTCAGGAAAACGGCCTGAAAAATGTTAATCTATTTCGTGGAACGTGGCGTGGAACGACGTGGCGTGGAACGACGTGGCGTGGAACGACGTGACGTGGAACGACGTGGCGTGGAACGACGTGACGTGGAACGACGTGGCGTGGAACGACGTGGCGTGGAACGACGTGGCGTGGAACGACGTGACGTGGAACGACGTGGCGTGGAACGACGTGACGTGGAACGACGTGGCGTGGAACGACGTGGCGTGGAACGACGTGGCGTGGAACGATGTGACGTGACGTGGAACGACGTGGCGTGGAACGACGTGGCGTGGAACGACGTGGCGTGGAACGACGTGGCGTGGAACGACGTGGCGTGGAACGACGTGACGTGGAACGACGTGACGTGGAACGACGTGGCGTGGAACGACGTGACGTGGAACGACGTGGCGTGGAACGACGTGGCGTGGAACGACGTGGCGTGGAACGACGTGACGTGGAACGACGTGGCGTGGAACGACGTGGCGTGGAACGACGTGACGTGGAACGACGTGGCGTGGAACGACGTGACGTGGAACGACGTGGCGTGGAACGACGTGGCGTGGAACGATGTGACGTGACGTGGAACGACGTGGCGTGGAACGACGTGGCGTGGAACGACGTGGCGTGGAACGACGTGACGTGGAACGACGTGGCGTGGAACGACGTGACGTGGAACGACGTGACGTGGAACGACGTGACGTGGAACGACGTGGCGTGGAACGACGTGACGTGACGTGGAACGACGTGACGTGGAACGACGTGGCGTGGAACGACGTGACGTGGAACGACGTGACGTGGAACGACGTGGCGTGGAACGACGTGACGTGACGTGGAACGACGTGACGTGGAACGACGTGACGTGGAACGACGTGGCGTGGAACGACGTGACGTGACGTGGAACGACGTGACGTGGAACGACGTGGCGTGGAACGACGTGACGTGGAACGACGTGGCGTGGAACGACGTGGCGTGGAACGACGTGACGTGACGTGGAGTGATGTGACGTGGAACGACGTGGCGTGGAACGACGTGGCGTGGAACGACGTGGCGTGGAACGACGTGACGTGGAACGACGTGATGTGGAACGACGTGGCGTGGAACGACGTGGCGTGGAACGACGTGGCGTGGAACGACGTGATGTGGAACGACGTGGCGTGGAACGACGTGACGTGACGTGGAGTGATGTGACGTGGAACGACGTGGCGTGGAACGACGTGACGTGGAACGACGTGACGTGGAACGACGTGGCGTGGAACGACGTGACGTGACGTGGAGTGATGTGACGTGGAACGACGTGGCGTGGAACGACGTGGCGTGGAACGACGTGACGTGGAACGACGTGATGTGGAACGACGTGGCGTGCAACGACGTGACGTGACGTGGAGTGATGTGACGTGGAACGACGTGGCGTGGAACGACGTGGCGTGGAACGACGTGGCGTGGAACGACGTGACGTGGAACGACGTGGCGTGGAACGACGTGACGTGGAACGACGTGACGTGGAACGACGTGGCGTGGAACGACGTGGTGTGGAACGACGTGGCGTGGAACGACGTGACGTGACGTGGAGTGATGTGACGTGGAACGACGTGGCGTGGAACGACGTGACGTGACGTGGAGTGATGTGACGTGGAACGACGTGGCGTGGAACGACGTGACGTGACGTGGAGTGATGTGACGTGGAACGACGTGGCGTGGAACGACGTGACGTGACGTGGAGTGATGTGACGTGGAACGACGTGGCGTGGAACGACGTGACGTGACGTGGAGTGATGTGACGTGGAACGATGTGACGTGGAACGACGTGACGTGGAACGACGTGGCGTGGAACGACGTGACGTGGAACGACGTGGCGTGGAACGACGTGACGTGACGTGGCGTGGAACGATGTGACGTGGCGTGGCTTGGAACGATGTGACGTGGCGTGGAACGACGTGGCGTGGAACGACGTGACGTGGCGTGGAACGACGTGACGTGGCGTGGAACGACGTGGCGTGGCGTGGAACGATGTGGCGTGGCGTGGAACGACGTGACGTGGCGTGGCGTGGAATGATGTGGCGTGGCGTGGAACGACGTGGCGTGGCGTGGAACGACGTGGCGTGGCGTGGCGTGGAACGACGTGACGTGGCGTGGCGTGGAACGATGTGGCGTGGCGTGGAACGATGTGACGTGGCGTGGAACGATGTGACGTGGCGTGGAACGACGTGACGTGGCGTGGAACGATGTGACGTGGCGTGGCGTGGAACGATGTGACGTGGCGTGGAACGATGTGATGTGGAACGATGTGACGTGTCGTGGAACGATGTGACGTGGCGTGGCGTGGAACGATGTGACGTGGCGTGGAACGATGTGATGTGGAACGATGTGGCGTGGCGTGGAACGATGTGACGTGGCGTGGAACGATGTGACGTGGCGTGGAACGACGTGACGTGGCGTGGAACGATGTGACGTGGCGTGGCGTGGAACGATGTGACGTGGCGTGGCGTGGAACGATGTGATGTGGAACGATGTGACGTGTCGTGGAACGACGTGACGTGGCGTGGAACGACGTGACGTGGCGTGGCGTGGAACGACGTGACGTGGCGTGGAACGATGTGACGTGTCGTGGCGTGGAACGATGTGACGTGACGTGGCGTGGAACGATGTGACGTGACGTGGAACGATGTGGCGTGGAACGATGTGACGTGTCGTGGCGTGGAACGATGTGACGTGTCGTGGCGTGGAACGACGTGACGTGGCGTGGAACGATGTGACGTGTCGTGGCGTGGAACGATGTGGCGTGGCGTGGAACGATGTGGCGTGGCGTGGAACGATGTGACGTGGCGTGGAACGACGTGACGTGGCGTGGAACGACGTGACGTGGCGTGGAACGACGTGGCGTGGCGTGGAACGATGTGACGTGGCGTGGAACGATGTGGCGTGGCGTGGAACAATGTGACGTGGCGTGGCGTGGAACGATGTGGCGTGGCGTGGAACGATGTGACGTGGCGTGGCGTGGAACGACGTGACGTGGCGTGGAACAATGTGACGTGGCGTGGCGTGGAACGATGTGACGTGGCGTGGAACGATGTGACGTGGCGTGGCGTGGAACGATGTGGCGTGACGTGGCGTGGAACGATGTGACGTGTCGTGGCGTGGAACGATGTGACGTGTCGTGGCGTGGAACGATGTGACGTGACGTGGCGTGGAACGATGTGACGTGTCGTGGCATGGAACGATGTGGCGTGGCGTGGAACGATGTGGCGTGGCGTGGAACGACGTGACGTGGCGTGGAACGACGTGACGTGGCGTGGAACGACGTGACGTGGCGTGGAACGACGTGACGTGGCGTGGAACAATGTGACGTGGCGTGGCGTGGAACGATGTGGCGTGGCGTGGAACGATGTGACGTGGCGTGGCGTGGAACGACGTGACGTGGCGTGGAACAATGTGACGTGGCGTGGAACGATGTGACGTGGCGTGGAACGATGTGACGATGTTCCACGTCACATCGTGGCGTGGAACGATGTGACGTGGCGAGGCGTGGAACGACGTGACGTGGCGTGGAACGACGTGGCGTGGCGTGGAACGACGTGACGTGGCGTGGAACGACGTGACGTGGCGTGGAACAACGTGGCGTGGCGTGGAACGACGTGGCGTGGCGTGGAACGACGTGACGTGGCGTGGAACGACGTGACGTGGCGTGGCGTGGAACGACGTGGCGTGGCGTGGAACGACGTGACGTGGCGTGGCTTGGAACGACGTGACGTGGCGTGGAACGATGTGGCGTGGCGTGGAACGACGTGACGTGGCGTGGAACGACGTGACGTGGCGTGGAACGACGTGGCGTGGTGTGGAACGACGTGACGTGGCGTGGAACGACGTGACGTGGCGTGGAACGATGTGACGTGGCGTGGCGTGGAACGATGTGGCGTGGCGTGGAACGACGTGGCGTGGCGTGGAACGACGTGACGTGGCGTGGCGTGGAACGACGTGACGTGGCGTGGCGTGGAACGACGTGACGTGGCGTGGCTTGGAACGATGTGACGTGGCTTGGAACGATGTGACGTGGCGTGGCTTGGAACGATGTGACGTGGCGTGGAACGATGTGATGTGGAACGATGTGGCGTGGCGTGGAACGATGTGACGTGGCGTGGAACGATGTGACGTGGCGTGGAACGACGTGGCGAGGCGTGGAACGACGTGACGTGGCGTGGAACGATGTGGCGTGGCGTGGAACGACGTGACGTGGCGTGGAACGACGTGACGTGGCGTGGCGTGGAACGACGTGACGTGGCGTGGCGTGGAACGACGTGGCGTGGCGTGGAACGATGTGACGTGGCGTGGAACGACGTGGCGTGGCGTGGCGTGGAACGATGTGACGTGGCGTGGAACGATGTGGCGTGGCGTGGAACGATGTGGCGTGACGTGGCGTGGAACGACGTGACGTGACGTGGCGTGGAACGACGTGGCGTGGTGTGGAACGACGTGGCGTGGTGTGGAACGACGTGGCGTGGCGTGGAACGACGTGGCGTGGTGTGGAACGACGTGACGTGACGTGGCGTGGAACGACGTGGCGTGGTGTGGAACGACGTGGCGTGGTGTGGAACGACGTGGCGTGGCGTGGAACGACGTGACGTGACGTGGCGTGGAACGACGTGGCGTGGTGTGGAACGACGTGGCGTGGTGTGGAACGACGTGACGTGACGTGGCGTGGAACGACGTGGCGTGGTGTGGAACGACGTGACGTGGCGTGGTGTGGAACGACGTGGCGTGGTGTGGAACGACGTGGCGTGGCGTGGAACGATGTGACGTGGCGTGGAACGACGTGGCGTGGTGTGGAACGACGTGACGTGACGTGGCGTGGAACGACGTGGCGTGGTGTGGAACGACGTGGCGTGGTGTGGAACGACGTGGCGTGGTGTGGAACGACGTGGCGTGGCGTGGAACGACGTGACGTGACGTGGCGTGGAACGACGTGGCGTGGTGTGGAACGACGTGGCGTGGTGTGGAACGACGTGGCGTGGCGTGGAACGACGTGACGTGGCGTGGAACGATGTGACGTGGCGTGGAACGACGTGGCGTGGCGTGGAACGATGTGGCGTGGCGTGGAACGATGTGGCGTGGCGTGGAACGACGTGACGTGGCGTGGTGTGGAACGATGTGGCGTGGCGTGGTGTGGAACGATGTGGCGTGGCGTGGAACGATGTGGCGTGGCGTGGAACGATGTGACGTGGCGTGGAACGACGTGGCGTGGTGTGGAACGACGTGGCGTGGCGTGGAACGATGTGGCGTGGCGTGGAACGACGTGACGTGGCGTGGCGTGGAACGATGTGGCGTGGCGTGGAACGACGTGACGTGGCGTGGTGTGGAACGACGTGACGTGGCGTGGCGTGGAACGACGTGGCGTGGTGTGGAACGACGTGACGTGGCGTGGAACGATGTGACGTGGCGTGGAACGATGTGACGTGGCGTGGCGTGGAACGACGTGACGTGGCGTGGAACGATGTGGCGTGGCGTGGAACGATGTGACGTGGCGTGGAACGATGTGACGTGGCGTGGAACGATGTGGCGTGGCGTGGAACGATGTGACGTGACGTGGCGTGGAACGACGTGGCGTGGTGTGGAACGACGTGGCGTGGTGTGGAACGACGTGGCGTGGTGTGGAACGACGTGACGTGGCGTGGAACGACGTGACGTGACGTGGCGTGGAACGACGTGGCGTGGTGTGGAACGACGTGGCGTGGCGTGGAACGACGTGACGTGACGTGGCGTGGAACGACGTGGCGTGGTGTGGAACGACGTGACGTGGCGTGGTGTGGAACGACGTGGCGTGGTGTGGAACGACGTGGCGTGGTGTGGAACGACGTGGCGTGGCGTGGAACGATGTGACGTGGCGTGGAACGACGTGGCGTGGTGTGGAACGACGTGACGTGACGTGGCGTGGAACGACGTGGCGTGGTGTGGAACGACGTGGCGTGGCGTGGAACGACGTGACGTGGCGTGGTGTGGAACGACGTGGCGTGGTGTGGAACGACGTGGCGTGGCGTGGAACGACGTGACGTGACGTGGCGTGGAACGACGTGGCGTGGTGTGGAACGACGTGGCGTGGCGTGGAACGACGTGACGTGGCGTGGAACGATGTGACGTGGCGTGGAACGATGTGACGTGGCGTGGAACGATGTGGCGTGGCGTGGAACGATGTGGCGTGGCGTGGAACGACGTGACGTGGCGTGGTGTGGAACGATGTGGCGTGGCGTGGTGTGGAACGATGTGGCGTGGCGTGGAACGATGTGACGTGGCGTGGAACGATGTGACGTGGCGTGGAACGATGTGGCGTGGCGTGGAACGACGTGACGTGGCGTGGCGTGGAACGATGTGGCGTGGCGTGGAACGACGTGACGTGGCGTGGTGTGGAACGACGTGACGTGGCGTGGCGTGGAACGACGTGGCGTGGTGTGGAACGACGTGGCGTGGCGTGGAACGATGTGACGTGGCGTGGAACGACGTGGCGTGGTGTGGAACGACGTGGCGTGGCGTGGAACGATGTGGCGTGGCGTGGAACGACGTGACGTGGCGTGGCGTGGAACGATGTGGCGTGGCGTGGAACGACGTGACGTGGCGTGGAACGATGTGGCGTGGCGTGGAACGACGTGACGTGGCGTGGAACGACGTGACGTGGCGTGGAATGATGTGACGTGGCGTGGCGTGGAACGATGTGGCGTGGCGTGGAACGATGTGACGTGGCGTGGCGTGGAACGATGTGGCGTGGCGTGGAACGACGTGACGTGGCGTGGCGTGGAACGATGTGGCGTGGCGTGGAACGACGTGACGTGGCGTGGCGTGGAACGATGTGGCGTGGCGTGGAACGACGTGACGTGGCGTGGCATGGAACGATGTGACGTGGCGTGGAACGATGTGACGTGGCGTGGCTTGGAACGATGTGACGTGGCGTGGAACGACGTGGCGTGGCGTGGAACGATGTGGCGTGGCGTGGAACGACGTTACGTGGCGTGGCGTGGAACGATGTGGCGTGGCGTGGAACGACGTGACGTGGCGTGGCGTGGAACGATGTGGCGTGGCGTGGCGTGGAACGATGTGGCGTGGCGTGGAACGATGTGACGTGGCGTGGAACGATGTGGCGTGGCGTGGAACGACGTGACGTGGCGTGGAACGATGTGACGTGGCGTGGAACGACGTGACGTGGCGTGGAACGACGTGACGTGGCGTGGAACGACGTGACGTGGAACGATGTGACGTGGCGTGGAACGATGTGACGTGGCGTGGAACGACGTGACGTGGCGTGGAACGATGTGATGTGGAACGATGTGACGTGGCGTGGAACGACGTGACGTGGCGTGGAACGATGTGACGTGGCGTGGAACGACGTGACGTGGCGTGGAACGATGTGACGTGGCGTGGAACGATGTGACGTGGCGAGGCGTGGAACGATGTGACGTGGAACGATGTGACGTGGCGTGGAACGATGTGACGTGGCGTGGAACGACGTGACGTGGCGTGGAACGATGTGACGTGGCGTGGAACGATGTGACGTGGCGAGGCGTGGAACGACGTGACGTGGAACGACGTGGCGTGGCGTGGAACGATGTGACGTGGCGTGGCTTGGAACGATGTGACGTGGCGTGGAACGATGTGGCGTGGCGTGGAACGACGTGGCGTGGCGTGGAACGATGTGACGTGGCGTGGCGTGGAACGATGTGGCGTGGCGTGGAACGACGTGGCGTGGCGTGGAACGACGTGACGTGGCGTGGCGTGGAACGACGTGACGTGGCGTGGAACGATGTGACGTGGCGTGGCGTGGAACGACGTGACGTGGCGTGGCGTGGAACGACGTGACGTGGCGTGGCTTGGAACGACGTGGCGTGGCTTGGAACGATGTGACGTGGTGTGGAACGACGTGGCGTGGCGTGGAACGATGTGGCGTGGCGTGGAACGATGTGACGTGGCGTGGCTTGGAACGACGTGGCGTGGCTTGGAACGATGTGACGTGGTGTGGAACGACGTGGCGTGGCGTGGAACGATGTGGCGTGGCGTGGAACGACGTGACGTGGCGTGGCGTGGAACGATGTGGCGTGGCGTGGAACGACGTGACGTGGCGTGGCGTGGAACGATGTGGCGTGGCGTGGAACGACGTGACGTGGCGTGGCGTGGAACGATGTGGCGTGGCACGACGTGACGTGGCGTGGCGTGGAACGATGTGGCGTGGCGTGGAACGACGTGACGTGGCGTGGCGTGGAACGATGTGGCGTGGCGTGGAACGACGTGACGTGGCGTGGCGTGGAACGATGTGACGTGGCGTGGAACGATGTGGCGTGGCGTGGAACGATGTGACGTGGCGTGGAACGATGTGACGTGGCGTGGAACGACGTGACGTGGCGTGGAACGACGTGACGTGGCGTGGCGTGGAACGATGTGACGTGGCGTGGAACGATGTGGCGTGGCGTGGAACGATGTGACGTGGCGTGGAACGACGTGACGTGGCGTGGCGTGGAACGATGTGACGTGGCGTGGAACGATGTGACGTGGCGTGGAACGACGTGACGTGGCGTGGCGTGGAACGATGTGACGTGGCGTGGAACGATGTGACGTGGCGTGGAACGATGTGACGTGGCGTGGAACGACGTGACGTGGCGTGGAACGATGTGACGTGACGTGGCGTGGAACGACGTGACGTGGCGTGGAACGATGTGACGTGACGTGGCGTGGAACGATGTGACGTGGCGTGGCGTGGAACGACGTGGCGTGGCGTGGAACGACGTGATGTGGCGTGGAACGACGTGACGTGGCGTGGCGTGGAACGACGTGACGTGGCGTGGCGTGGAACGACGTGGCGTGGCGTGGAACGACGTGACGTGGCGTGGCGTGGAACGACGTGACGTGACGTGGCGTGGAACGACGTGACGTGGCGTGGCGTGGAACGACGTGACGTGGCGTGGCGTGGAACGACGTGGCGTGGCGTGGAACGACGTGACGTGGCGTGGAACGACGTGACGTGGCGTGGCGTGGAACGACGTGACGTGGCGTGGCGTGGAACGATGTGACGTGGCGTGGCGTGGAACGACGTGGCGTGGCGTGGAACGACGTGGCGTGGCGTGGAACGACGTGACGTGACGTGGCGTGGAACGACGTGACGTGGCGTGGCGTGGAACGATGTGACGTGACGTGGCGTGGAACGACGTGGCGTGGCGTGGAACGACGTGGCGTGGCGTGGAACGACGTGACGTGGCGTGGAACGACGTGGCGTGGCGTGGAACGACGTGACGTGGCGTGGAACGACGTGACGTGGCGTGGCGTGGAACGACGTGACGTGGCGTGGCGTGGAACGATGTGACGTGGCGTGGAACGATGTGGCGTGACGTGGCGTGGCGTGGAACGATGTGACGTGGCGTGGAACGACGTGACGTGGCGTGGAACGATGTGACGTGGCGTGGCGTGGAACGACGTGACGTGGCGTGGAACGACGTGACGTGGCGTGGAACGACGTGACGTGGCGTGGAACGACGTGGCGTGGCGTGGAACGACGTGACGTGGCGTGGAACGACGTGACGTGGCGTGGAACGACGTGACGTGGCGTGGAACGATGTGGCGTGACGTGGCGTGGCGTGGAACGATGTGGCGTGACGTGGCGTGGCGTGGAACGACGTGTCGTGGCGTGGAACGACGTGTCGTGGCGTGGAACGATGTGGCGTGACGTGGCGTGGCGTGGAACGATGTGACGTGGCGTGGCGTGGAACGATGTGGCGTGGCGTGGAACGATGTGGCGTGACGTGGCGTGGCGTGGAACGATGTGTCGTGGCGTGGAACGATGTGGCGTGACGTGGCGTGGCGTGGAACGATGTGACGTGGCGTGGAACGATGTGGCGTGACGTGGCGTGGCGTGGAACGATGTGGCGTGACGTGGCGTGGCGTGGAACGATGTGTCGTGGCGTGGAACGATGTGGCGTGGCGTGGAACGATGTGTCGTGGCGTGGAACGATGTGACGTGGCGTGGAACGATGTGTCGTGGCGTGGAACGATGTGGCGTGGCGTGGAACGATGTGTCGTGGCGTGGAACGATGTGGCGTGGCGTGGAACGATGTGGCATGTAAAGCTCTTTACAGACAGACCTCTCCTCTCCTTCCAGGCGCTCTCCAGCCGACCCTTTGCCGAACTGCGCTCGCTGTGTCAGGAAGTCCGGGTCCATCTGGGCCACCGGTGGCGTCTGCTGCTCAGGGTGGACTCGGACCAGAACCTGAGGCGAGCTGTTGTCCAGCAGATGGCGCTGTGGAGGGAAATGCAGCACACTCTGGGCATGCTCAGTGTGCAGCTGCTGGTTCTGATGGAGCAGTATGTGTTTGCGGTTCTGTCTGCTGTGGGCCGGGCTGAACCAGACTCTGTCCCGAGAGAAGTCCTGGAGGATGTTGTGTTGGGTTTGGACCTGTACAACCGGGCCGTGGAGGAGCAGCGACTGCAGCACCGTACCTGCCAGCAGACGATGCTGATCCTGCAGCAAACACACCATTCCTCCGTCTTCAGCAGCTGTCTGGATGTGAAAACGTCTCAACCGTCTGTTGTCTCGGTGGAAGAGCTCACCAGCATTCTGGCCGGACACCATGCAGACATGGTGGCTGAGCAGCTCCACCGTCATGTCAATCTGACCTCGTCTGGCCATGAAGTACACTCGGAGGACTTTTGCCAAACCTCTCAGCAGAAATACAAGTGGACCTGGGAACAGCTACAGCGCACCTTCCTCACCTCACATCCTGCCAACAACTCACCACCATCATCATCATCATCATCGTTCCGTATTTTCCCTCCTTCTTACATCCCCGACCAACAGTTCAACACGACCAGCCTGGAAAACCGTCAGCACACGTTGAGTTTAATTCAGGACAGAATAAGTCAAACACGCCTCTTCCGGCCTGGTCAGACCAGTTGGGACATGTTGGACCCAGTCCAGCCTCGTGTAGAACCAAGACGTTCAGAAAACTCTGACCTGCTGCAGACAACCTCCATTTCATCCCCCGCCTACCATCTGTCAGCTCCGTCTCTGCCACGAGCTCGCCAGGTGGACCACTCCTCAGAACTCCTTCAGGCGCTGGTCTCCTCCGGAGACCTGTTGGTACCATTGGTGTCTCAGAGATCCACTACAGAAAAGCCAGTTGAAGCAGTGCCCCCAGCTGCAGTACCAGATGTGTTCAGTTGGTGTTCTGACTCTCTGGGTTCTGCCGTCATAAACACACCTAGTCTCGCTGTTGTGGACAAATGTCAAAACATGGAAGCATGTGAGCAGGATGGATCGGTGTCAAGGCTGCATGTTGCTGAGAGGTAAGGACAAGGTCCGGAGGACAGTTTGGACCAAAAGTTCCTGGTGATGACATGAATCCAGGACATTCTAGTTTTTAGTTTTTAGTTTAAATGAAAAGTATTTTAGTAATAAACAAAAATTCAACAGTTACTTAACAAGCATGCAAACCTTAAAAGCATTGGCATCCAAACCAAACAGTTCCCACTTCAGAGTCCATGAGAACATCACTTTATAGCTTCTTATTATTATATTCTAATCTATTCTATTCTATTCTACAATCATTTAGCAAACGCTTTTCTCCAACTGAGACTTGGAACAAAGCAAGCAAGAAATCAAACAACAGGGGACATCATAGATAAGTGCGACTGCTGCAAGTCCAGTTTGATGCAGGTGTCACCATGTAGTGCCAGAAGCAGAGCAATTTTCTTTGTTTTATTTTTTTTGGTTCCCTTCCCCCCCCATACTCCCTTTGTTAAAATACGAGGAACCATTGTTCCAACAACAGCGTTCTGGGTGCAGCTTATTCAGGCCTGAATTGTCACAAAGAAATATACGAATATCAAAGTTACACTAAGTGGAGAAGTGCTCCTTGAACAGCTGAGTCTATAAAGTGAGTAGATAAAGTAGATAAAGACGGTTTGTGCGGTTCAAAGTTCAGCAGGTCGTTCCACCATTGTGGAACAACAGAGGAAAAGAGTCTGGTTGGTGATTTGGTCCCACGTAGTCATGGTAACGCAAGGCGTCTTCCACTGGTACAGCGTAACTGTGGAGAGGGACTGTAGCTCTGGATGAAGGAGTGAAGGTAGGCAGGAGTAACCCAAAACCAAGACACAAACATAGCAGTAACTTCACCTAAACTGACTGAACCACTATGATTAAAATCAGTGCTGGTTCTACTGAAGTTAGACAAATTCTCTCTATATACAGGATTTAAAAAAAAAATCATTATTATAATGGGTGCCAGTACTGTAAGCTGGAAACACACATATTACTATCCCTTTGTGTTTATTCTGCAATTTAGTGTAAATTGAGTGTAAATAAGATTTACGCCATATTCTTTGTTATTATTATTATTATTGTGCATAATGAGCTCCAAACTGCTTCACTTGGCTGCACCAGTACGCATTGTCCCGCAAATTGCGACACTGTTCATACTGACAACTTTCAGTTTGTGGTCGTGTCTAAAAGCAGTGCCTGTACTTTATTGAAGCTGCTTCGATTCACATTGCATCAAGTTGCATGATTGCACCCATTGCTCCCAGCTTAGTGCTTCAACTGGCAGTCTGTGTGTTATAACTAGTAAAGTCTGCATGCCGCATAAATAACAGGTCAGCTGGAAAAATGAAATGGCAATTTTTGAAACATTACATAAAGCATGATTCAGTCATGTTTTATCTTTAAAAATGGTTGATGCAACACTCAAACATAATGAATCTTCTGTGTGCCTTTGCAGGGTGCTTTTTTCAGTTGCTAAACTTGCGTAGAGGGTGCTGTTGCACTAGTTATTATGGATGCCATCGCTGCAAGCATTGAGTCACTCATAGTAGTATTGTCGTGCATTTTTTTTGTGATCTTATTTTTAAATGTCCCCTTTGTCCATCTCAATTTTTGGTTCGTATTTCCTCCTAGGCCTTTGCCAGCCGCCCTGAAAGTGTTAAATCAAAACTTGTCAGATTTCCAAAGTTTCTAAAGAAACCTGACTTCAACCGGAACTGTGGTATATTTAACTTTTGCAGTTTCACTTCTGTTCACATTAGGGTAAAATAAATAAATAAATTAGGGTAAAATAAATTATATCTGTGTGTTTCTCAAAGCCAGCTGTTGCTCACGGTTCAAGAATTGTTTTGATAGGACTTTTATTTGCAAAGAGTGCTCAGTTGTTGGCGGGGTTCTCTCAGCTTTCGGTCCTCTTTGAGCTCTGCCTGTCAGTTTCAGTGAGATGGCAGTTACAAAATGTCCCTGTAGTGGCAACCTTAATGAGGGAGTAGCTGTGTGTGTGTAAGATTAGAATCACCCACACACATCCTCAGATAAAGTAATATAAAGTGATTCAGAGGAACAGGATGCAGTTAATAATCAATATACAATAATAATCAATATACAGTTTTTATTGGTTTATAATGGATATCAGTGATGAACACTCAATCCCATTTCTACACCCATCCATTTTTTATGTTGATGAGGGGGGAAGGGGTGTCCTGATTCTCCTTTGGACAAGGGGGAACGCCTAAAACGAAGATTTTTTTTAGAACCACACCTCAAGCGAAGCGGTAGAAGAAATTTTCCAGCATACGGTTCGTTCACTGGCAACATGGCTACCAACGCTGCAAAAGCGGTCCACAAATGTAAGTATTTTTTTAATATTAATGATGATTCAATAGCGATGTTGAAATTATGGCATTCATAGTTTTATGTTTGTATAATAAGCTGGTCTGCTCTTCATATAAAACTTTCTGAAAAGTCGCTGTTTGCTACAGTTACCTGCACGACAGGCTCACATCTGCTAAACTGCTCAGCTCATATATAAATGCATAAAAACACTGTTGCTTTTTTTCTTTCGGTGACGATGATCGATATGTTGTAGCATTGTCTTTATTTTTGTGCTCATTGTCACCAGGGACGCCAGAATTCACAAAGGCACTAATCCGTTTCCGAGCAGAAAATGAGGAGCATTTCCTGAAATCGAAATATTAGGTGAAAAAACTTTGGGAGTGAGTTTATTGTTAAATTGTTCCTGTTCTTGTGCTACTTTCTGTGATAAAGCATACATTACCTTATAAATGCATGACCATCACATGTTTGTGAACAAACGTGCAATAGCACTCCAACTATATGTGCAATTCCCATTTTGTGAATAAAATGTCTGCAGTACAGCGTTCAAGGGACAGCAGTTCAAGTTTATACAGTGTACTCAGTGTAATCACTATTTGTTATGAGCATGTTTTTAGTTATTTGTTCTTTCTGCTCAGTTTTTTGGATGTGGTATCTTGACTGTTTAGCAGTTGTTGCAAGAGTTTATCGATTTCCCACGCCCATCTGTATTTATATCTACCTTTTTAATATTAAATTAAGCTGTATATATGTATCCCATAGACAACTTTGTATCTGCTCCTTGTACTGTGAAGCGTTGTATAAATAGAAACAAATCTCTTCTATTGATACAGAACATTCATAAAAGATGTGGGATTGGAAGGAAAGGTGACTGGCCAACAAGCATCCAATAAATGGGAGAGCTTAACGAAAAAAAATACAAGGTAAGCTATGTGCATCCACCTTGTGTGCTGTCCTGGGTAAATATTTCATTTTAAACATCTCACACTCAGACCTACCTGCGCCTTGTTATAGCATTATTTTGTGTGTGTGTGTGTGTGTGTGTGTGTGTGTGTGTGTGTGTGTGTGTGTGTGTGTGTGTGTGTGTGTGTGTGTGTGTGTGTGTGTGTGTGTCAGTGTGTGTGTGTGTGTGTGTGTGTGTGTGTCAGTCAGTCAGTCAGTCAGTCAGTCAGTCAGTCAGACAGACAGACAGACAGACAGACAGACAGACAGACTCCAAAAAGTGGTTCCGGAACAGATGCTGGTGAGATGTCAGCTTCCTTGTGGCTTTATTTCAAGGTTATGCACAAAGGGTTGGGTGCCAGGCCTTCGGTGGACCCTCCTGTAGTGTTTGCATTCTTTCCAGGAGAGGATCCAACATCAATGCTTATGGTAATGGCAGCATCTTGTAGGACCCCAGATACCCTCAGAGCCACAGCAAGCTTCTCAACTCCATCACCAAAACATAAAAAAGAAACGCTAATCTATTTCTTGATTTTTTTTTTTTTTTTAATTTTTTTTTTTTTTTTAGGTGGAGTCCAAGACAGAGCAGAACGGGCATAAAGACATGAGGAGAATGAGACCAAGACAGAGAGGTCTTTGGGAGTCTTTGATAAACCGACTGACAATTTGTAGGTGTGTCTTGGCAATCGAAACAGCGTTTCCCAATGTGCTTGTTTACATTGCACAACTCTTCTGGAGTATTTCTTTTATCCTGGATGTCTTCTTTAAATTTATTACGAGCAATAACTTTTCTACACAAGTGAAATAATGTTTGTACTGAGTGCTTGACTTTTTTTCTCTTTGGAATTATTAAGTTTGTTACGTTTTACTTAATAAAGTGCAATACTGTTGTCTACAATAATGGTTCTGGGAATTAATTACATAGTAAACCAAAATATACCTGAAACGGATACACATCAGCAAAAAACTTGTATGCAAATGTTTATTTCAAACAACAAGGACAAAAAACAGGAAACAACCAGAGAAACATGGAGATCTCCGCGAAACAGCTAATTTCCACACTATCAGATTCAGTGATAGTCCTTGTGTCATAACCAACATTTCCTATCCTTCATTTTCCAGTTATCTAGCTAACAAACAGATAAACACCGGCAAAATCATAACCGCCCTGACATAGGTAAGAAATACTCACAATATACACAACTACACATATAAATAAACATCTGAGCATCCTTGTGGGGCTTGGATTTTGCATGATACTGGGGCAGCCAGTCTGGACGTTAGGGGAAGGGGAGGGGGGGCTAGGGGAAGGGATTGATCCTAAGTGTGGTTCTTCTATTATTCGGTCTCTCACACACACACACACACACTATGTATCATGCTGTACGTGTGTTGACCTCTTAAGGCCTTCACAAGGATGGATCCAAATAAACAACATGGCCGTAGCGGTCGGGTCAGGAAGCCATTGCCAGCATGCGTCATCACTCCATCCATCCATCCATCCATCCATCTTCTGCCGCTTATCCGGGGTCGGGTCGCGGGGGCAGCAGCCTAAGCAGGGAAGTCCAGACTTCCCTCTCCCCAGCCACATTTGCCAACTCTGCGGGGGATCCCGAGGCGTTCCCAGGCCAGCCGAGAGATATAATCCCTCCAGCGTTTCCTGGGTCTTCCCCGGGGTCTCCTCCCAGAGGGACGTGCCTGGAACACCTCACCAGGGAGGTCCAGGAGGCATCCTGACCAGATGCCCGAGCCACCTCAACTGGTTCCTCTCGATGCGGAGGAGCAGCGGCTCTACGGCAGCAACCACCCAAGTCAAAGTGGTGGGGTCCACACATCAGCAGTAACATTGTGATGGAGGACCCTGGGCCACCTGGACCAGAGCGCCTAGAATAGGGGTTGGTTTATGAAATGAAATGAAAAATACTTTATTAATCCCCAAAGGAAAATTCAATATTGTTGTATATAATAATAATTAACTAGAGGAGGTCTTGTTCTGGAGGCTGATGGCTGCTGGCAGGAATGATCTTCTGTATCTTGCAGTCTTACATCGGACCTGAAGAAGCCTCTCACTGAACACACTTTGTTGTTTCATCACTGTGTTGTGGAGAGGGTGTGAAGAATCCTCCATCATCTTCATCAGCTTGTGCAGCATTCTTCTTTGGACAATCAGCTCCAGCGGCTCCAGAGTTACTCCAAGCACAGAAGCAGCTTTCTGGATCAGTTTGTTGATTCTCTTCAAGTCTCTGGTTCTGATGCTACTACCCCAGCAGATGCTGCAAAGCTGACTGCACTCTCCACAACAGACTTATAGAAGATATGCAACATCTTGGTGCAGACGTGAAACCATCTCAGCTTCCTTAAGAAGTACAGTCTGCTCTGACCTTTCTTGTAGATGTAGTCAGTGTTGCATTTCCAGTCCAGTTTGTTGTCCAGCTGAACTCCAAGATACTTGTATTCCTCCACCACCTCCACCTCCTCTCCCAGGATGGAAACAGTGCTTTGTTTATTCTTCTTCCTCCTGAAGTCAACAATCATCTCTTTTGTTTTGCTGCTATTTAATATGAGATGATTGTCACCGCACCATTTAACAAACTGACTGACCAGTTCTCTGTACTCTGCTTCTTGTCCATCCCTGATACACCCCACAACTGCAGAGTCATCAGAGTATTTCTGCAGATGACAGGACTCAGAGTTGGACTGGAAGTCTGAGGTGTACAGAGTGAAGAGGAATGGCCAGAGTACAGTTCCTTGTGGTGCACCAGTGCTGCTGACCTCCATCTCAGACACACAACCTTTCAGTCTCACAAACTGGGGTCTGTTTGTGAGGTAGTCATAGATCCAGGTGGTTGTGGAGGTATCCACCTGGAATTTATGGAGCTTCTCACATAACAAAGCAGGCTGAATGGTATTAAAAGCACTGAGAAATGAAAGAACATGACCCTCAGAGTGCTGCCTGAATGGTCCAGATGAGAGTGTGCTCTCTGGAGCAGGTATATGATGGCATCTTCAACCCCAAGTCCATTACGATATGCAAACTGGAATGGGTCCTGAAAGGTGTTTACTTGCTTGTTGAGGTGAGCCAGTAAGAGTCTCTCCAGGACTTTCATGATGTGAGATGTCAGGGCAACTGGTCTGTAGTCACTTGGTTCAGCTGGTTGTGTTTTTTTAGGCACTGGAACAAGGCAGGAGGTTTTCCACAGCACTGGGACTCTATTTAGTCTCAGACTGGTGTTGAAAAGGTGCTGGAGAATCGGACATAGTTGTTCTGAGCAGGTCTTGAGAACTCTGGGACTGACACCATCTGGACCTGCAGCCTTGTTCTGGTTCAGTTTCTCAAGTTGCTTCTTAACCTGATTGCAGGAGACAAACAAGGTGGAGGTCTCAGGATGTCCTGATGTGGAGGGAGATGAAGCTGTGTTCTGGTCCATGACTGAGCTGCAGGGTGACAGATTGGAGGCGTGACAGGAAAGCAGTGGGCTTATGGAGGGTGTGTGGTCTGTTGGGCTGGAGGTAGGGGGTGAACTGAACCTGTTGAAGAATATGTTCAGCTCATTAGCTCTGTCCAGACCTCCATCAGGCTGCTCCCCCTTTAACTTGAAGCCGGTGATCTTCTTCATTCCAGACCACACATCCCTCAGGTTATTCTGCTGGAGCTGACTTTCTAACTTCTTCCTGTAGTCCTCCTTGCACTTCTTAGTTTGTGTTTTAAGTTGTTTTTGTGTTGCCCTCAATAACTCCCTGTCTCCATCCCTGAAGGCTTTCTTTTTGATGTTCAGCAGCTTTTTCAGGTCACTGGTGATCCAGGGTTTGTTATTGGGGAAGCACCTCACTGTTCTTGTTGGGACGATGCTGTCCACACAGAAGTTTATGTAATCTGTCACACACTCAGTCATGGCGTTGATGTCGTCTCCATGAGGTTCACAGAGGACGTTCCAGTCTGTAGCCTCAAAGCCTCCTCTAAGAGCATCTTCAGCTTCAGCAGACCAGATTTTGATAGTCTTTGTGATGACTGGTTGCTGCTGAACGATGGGCTTGTAGGTGGAGGTGAGAAGAACCAGATTATGGTCAGATCTTCCTAAAGGAGGCAGGGCAGAACAACTGTATCCATTATTCATATTTGCATAAAATAAGTCCAACATCTTATTTTCTCTGGTGGAGCAGCTGACAAACTGCTGGAATGTTGGTAGAGTTGCAGAGAGGGAGACGTTGTTGAAGTCTCCGGAGATCGCCATGAATGAGTTTGGATGCTGTGTTTGTAGCCGAGCAACGACGGAGCTGATGACGTCACAGGCTGTGTCTGGTGCGGTACCAGGTATTATATAAACTGCTACCAGAATAACACAGGTAAACTCTCTGGGTAAATAATATGGACGGAAGCTCACAGCTAACAGTTCCATGTCCCTTGTGCATATCTTCTCCTTGACAGTAACATGTCCAGGATGACACCAACGCTGGTTAACCAGCACTGCAATTCCACCACCCTTTAGCTTTCCGCTGTGTTGTCTACTGCGGTCTGCACGGACCGTTTTAAAGCCCGGTACAGACACATTACAGTCAGGGATGTGTTCATGCAGCCATGTCTCGGTGAAGCACATAATACTGCACTCTCTGTATTCTTTCTGAGACCTTGTTAGCATCTCGAGCTCGTCTGTTTTGTTAGCTAGCGATCTCACGTTACCCATTAGGAACGGTTGGTAGATGTGGTTTAAATCTCCATCGCTTTCTCCTCTTTCTCACTCACGTTCTGCAACCTCTTCTCTTTCTTTTTAACTCTATCGGGATTTAATGTGTTGTTTCGTTGATAATCATAATTTGGAAGAGGTTAATTAGTTGATCCCGACTGTAAACAAGTCTTTC